>NW_027279982.1:0-153590 GCF_046629955.1 Centroberyx affinis
CTCCCTCTTTCTCTCTCTCTCTCCCCCTTTCCCTCACTCTCTCCCCCCCCCTCTCTCTCTCCCTCTCTCTCTCTCCCTCTTTATCTCCCTCTCTCTCTCTGTCCCCCCCCCTCCCTCTCTCTCTCTCTCTCTCTCTCACTCCCTCTCTCTCTCTAATCAAATCAAGCTCCAGTCAAATCATTAGCCCGACCAATTGAGGCTGGAGTGTGGGGAACGGTAATATATTTCACGAGCTTTCCCTCCGTAACTCGCTTGTCGCTTGGCAGCGTTCTTAATTTTGTGTACTCTGAGCAGTGTGACAAGAGACGTGAAGGAGATTGGCTTAAAGTCAATGGGATGCAGCCGCCTCACCTAATAAGAGCTAACCTTGCTTCCAGGCGCTCATAAACCAAAGAGTGATGAATATTTTGGAAAGCTGTTGTGGTTTGTTTTGCCCTCTGTTTTGCCGATATATCATTTTTCTCTTCCATCCCTGTAGTGCTTGGACCCCACAGACAATACTGGCTCCAGGGTCAGCTGTCGGTCCGCTGCCCTCTCGCTGCTGACAATGAGTCAGAACTGTTTGTAAAAATATCAAAAAACAAAGTGATCAAGAAAGAGCAAAGAAAGAGAAGAAACAGAATAAGAGCTGAGGAGAGATATAGAGTAATTAGAGTGAGTAATGAGGGGAAATCATTCATTATAGGGAGAGGGTGATTTGAGGTGTGTGTGTGTGTGTGTGTGTGTGTCATCCCTGTAACTCCACCCCACCTGAACACACACATACACACTCACACACACACATACACACACACACACACACACACACACACACTCACTCCCTGACTCATAGTATCATCGTTTATAGGGCATAAGCAGTAGGAGGCAGCATGTTTCCTTCTCCCCCCCCACCCTCGGGTGGTGGTGTTGGGTGGGGCAGGACGGCGGGGCGTCGGGACCCAGCGAGGGGTCTCAGCAGGAGAAAGTCCAGACCCCCCCCCTCCAACCCCAAACCCCCCCACCCCCCTCCCCAACACTACCTGGCTGACGTGAATCACAGCCTCTTTGCCGTTCACGAGGGATTCCCTCACTGCGGCGCGCACACACACACACACACACACTCACACACTCACACACACACACCTATACAGATGCTCTCACACACACACACACCTATACAGATGCTCTCTCACACACACACACACAGCTTGATCAAAGTTCAAACGTCTGGGTGCCTGTTTTCCATAAGAACAAAGGTCACAGCCCGGAATCATTTTGGAAGCCTGTAGTTCTGTAGCCTTTGGCCCCATTGGAACAGTATTGGAGTCACAGTGATAAATTATTAGCCATGCTTCTCTGTTATTTTACTCATCACTTCAGACAGTTTTCATTCTCCCCAAATCACACACAGAGGTGCGTAGTTCGGTCAGATTTTCCCGGATGCAAACATCAGTCAATCAAAGCCTGCTAGAAGCTTCCAATGCAAACAGAAAGTTCAACATGGCGTCCAGAAAGGGCAAGAAAACAAGGCACTGGAGGTTTTAGAGCCTTTGTATGGGGAGAGACATTTTCAACACCAGTTCCAAAACACAATATATAATCACAGAGTATGGGAGTCCGTGTCTGGTCTGTGAGCTTTGCCCTTTTGTAGGTTCCACATTCAACTGGATAGGGTGCAAAAAATACATGTTTGAATGAAAGTTTCCAAAAAAAAAGGTTTCACAACTGTATATCACAACATTTTTCTGTCCACAAACAAATACCATCCAACTTGAATAAATGTGAAACAATTCCACATGTATGTTTCCAAATTAGAAGTTTATTTTTCCAAAGCTATATATTAATATCATAAAAATTGCATTTGAAGTGCTTGATTAGAAAGAAGTGATTGATAAGAAAAAAATAGAGTTGTTTTGCATTTATTTGCAGGTTGTTGAATTAGCATTCACAAATCAACCTGAGACAACTGGATTCAGCTGCATTTATTTGTGTTTTCTGAGTTCCTCCAGGGTGTACAGTTATGGAGGGTTTTAAGGGACGAAACTAAATATATAAATACATAAATAATTATATAATTAAATGCTTACATAAATGAATAAATATATAATTATATAATTAAATGCTTAAATAAATGAATAAATACATAACTATATAATTTAATGCTTAATAAATATATAATTATATAATAAATGCTTAAATAAATGAAAAAATAAATAATTATGTGATTTAATGCTTAATTGTCACCATAAATAAATAAATCACTAATTAAATGAGACATTAAAAATATAAATGTTAAATTTATTTGTGTATTTATTTATTTATTCATTCATTTATATATATATATTTATATATTTACACATTTGTATATTTATTTATTCATTCGTATATTCATTTATTTATTTACTTATTCATTTATTCACACATTTATTTATCTATTTATAATTTTATTTATTTATTTATATATACTTTCATTTATCCATAGTGTAACTTGCTGCAGCGACATAAATAAATCTGTCATCTTCATCCATCAAAAGTCTCCATATACAGTAATTGTAATTACTACTTGAGCTATTCCTTAATTTTAATCCCATCCAAAGTGACCAAATTGGTGATTTTTTCCCCCTCAATCCCAGGAAGCTCTATGGAAGCTTTAAAGCCTAATTTAACTGGTCTGAACCTAAACCTGAACCTGAACCACACAGTTCTTCTGGGAGCCAGTCAGGTGAAGACAGAGGTTAAAGTCCAGCAGGAGAGTGAGACTCTTCAAACTGCTGCCATGGGCCATTATAATGACAGATACTGCTAATTATTTTAACTGTACAACAACAAGGATTAATTTTGTGGAACCACAGTGGATGTGACACTACTCCACACTTTTTTTTTTCTAGCATACAGTACCAATTAAATGTCTATAAAGCCCCATTTCATATTTCATTAGGCAGGAAATAGGCCTAGTTTAAAATGTCCTGTAGGTTACATTATCCAATGACATTGTAACAAACCCCTGACCTGTAAATCACACCTAATTATTATGATCTAACAATATATTATCACTCTGCCAGTTAAGGCAGGCTCCATGATTCTCCTACCTCCAGTTTATCTGTCCTTAAAGGAACAGTTCACCCAAAAATGAAAATTCAGTCATTATCTACTCACCCCCATGCCGATGGAAAGTCGGGTGAAGTTTCTTAGTCTCGAGATCCCAAGCTGACTTGAAAAGACGTCATTTACACCCTTTTTTTTTTTTTGCCGAAATCTTCACTGTAACCGCTGAGCTCAAAGCCGCGTTCACATTAGCGCGCACCTCGTCTGAAGTGGGCACACGAGCTCGAAGGCGCGTACATTTATTTATTTTTTTTCATTTCAATGTTTTCTATAGAAAGTCTACCGTACAGTTGAGATGTCCGTTTATGGTAAAACTTGCTTTAATTCAACAATATTAATAATTTCTTTCTACATTTTATGTGAGCAATTTTTTCAAGACCTTACCCTCTACTTTATCTTCATCATTACTCTCCTCTTCCTCTCTAACACTGTCCCATCATGCTGACTCAGACTGTCCTACAGTCACGCACGTTTCTGAGGAGTTCTGGCACTGAGACTTTCTGACTATTTTCATACTTTTTGTCGTATTCTTATTAGCATTAGCATTAGCTCTTATTATTATTCTTGATTGCCAAATTCCTGTTCTATGCCCTAATAAAGTGGTTCTCAACGTGGGGTCCGGGGACCACCAGGGGTCCTTGAGGAGGATCCAGGGGGTCCCCAGCAAATTGATGCATTGTTAAACTTCATCATTATTTTATTTACAAGAAGTTAACACAGTTAAAGAAAATAGAAGAATGACTGTTTTGATCATAGTTTCTCTGTTATCTCTCTAACTACAATACAGATACTCATGGAATTCTGGAAAAAATCAGATCTGACAATAAAAATATTCTCAGATTTGGGTCAGAGAGACAAAATCTCATGAAGTGGGGGTCCGTGGCTCTAATGTGGACTAAATTAGGGGTCCATGATATGAAAAAGGTTGAGAATCACTGCCCTAATCTTTGCTCTTCACAAGTTGATACAAGTTGTTTTTTTCTTCTCATGTAATTTTTCACTCTCCAGGTCAACTCTACCACTTGATAGAGATGTCGGTTAAAGGGTTAAGTGCCTTGCTCAAGGGCACTTCAGCAGTCACTGCTGAGGCAGGGAAGTCAACAGATTTGAGGATTCAAACCAGCGACCTTCTGGTGACGAGGCTCGCTTCTCCTCAGCTCACCCACAGGCTGCTTGGTGCCGTTTTCAGCCACTGAGCCGCGAACCTGAGAAATCCGTCATCCCCATTAATGAAACACCTCCTACTGTCTGAAATAGATGGACACACACACACACACATGCTCACACACACACACACACACACACACACACACACACACACACACACACATGCTCACACTTGCATACCTCTTGGGGATATTAATAAAGGGTGATGATTTTCATAGTGAGGATAGCGGGAGATTTCTTCCACACCCACAGACAACCCATCACACACACACACACACACACACACACACACACACACACACACACACACACACTTACAGACGGACACATGCGGCAGGAAGCATCTGGTCTCAGCAGTGACACAGGTGGTGGAGTGTGACACCGGCCACCTGGCACTCTTTAAGTATCCCTTTATAGACGAAACGCATGACATTAGGGGTGTGTGTGTGTGTGTGTGTGTGTGTGTGTGTGTGTCCCCTCATCAAAGTGCTCACCCTGTGGAGGTTCTTTATTAAAACACCTGTTGGGTTTTCTCTGCCGGATCACACCTGTCCATCACCGACTGCAGTGATCAAAGCTGTCGGGGGGAACGTGTGAGATATGTTGATGCACTTTGTGTGTGTGTGTGTGTGCGTGTGTGTGTGTGTGTGTGTGTATTTGTCTGCACACTGTATATGTTTAGGGGCGGAGGGTTATGTCTTTCTTTTCCCCCGTTTTAAACTTTGCTTAAACAAAACTTCCTCACTTAAAACTTTCGGCACATTTGCTCACAGACTTGCTGCAGCCATCACTGAAGACACAGTAAAGTCCTGCTACAGTAACGCTTCGCTCCTAAGAGGAACTGTTTGGAAATAATTCATTTTAATGGTGGGTAGCACTAGCCTAGATGTTAGAGAAGCGGGCTTGTGAGCGGAAGATCGCCGGTTCGAAACCCCCAAACAGCTCCCAGTGTCCAGCAGCAGCAGACTGTGGTTGTACTGGGCAGCTCCCAGTGGGAATGTGGACGTGAAGCAGAGTGTGACAACTTTCCCCTGGATAAACAAGGGTTAAAGAAATAAATACCCAGCAAGCATCTGGGTACGGACGGAGGCGGTCAGCAGGCGGCCGAGTTCACTGTCTGCCCAAACGCATGAAATTTTCACAATGTGATATTATGACACTGTGAAAATGTTTGTGTTGCGTTTGGGTTTCCACAGCTGTTTCAGTCTCATTTTTAACTTGTGATATTGTGACACGTTAAAAATGAGACTGAAACATCTTTGGAAACGGTTTTGATCGATGCAGGTAGCAGCTTTGGATAACTACAGATGTTGTGTCAACTTAAATATATTGTCTTTTTTCATCCAATGAGAAAATTCAATGAAAAACTGATGGTCAGGCAACAAGTTGACTGAGAGACTGGAAAAGAGCACACATGCTCAGTGGACTTTCCCTGGTTAAATAAAGGTTAAAACAGTGGTTCTCAATTCTTTTGGCTCGTCTCCCCTTAAATCGAAGCAAAGCCCCCCCCCAACCCCCCCAACCCCATGAACAGTGAACAGTTCACCCAAAAAATGATTTTCCCTTTTCAGGTTGTTTCATCTGATTATCAATATAGGGGCCTACAGGTGGAAAGCTATTCAGTATTTCACCCAAAAAAGCCAAAATTCTAGAAAAAATAAACATTTGTATAGAAGAAATGTTTTTTTTCCCTATCCCATAATCCCATAATCTAAGTTAAATGAAGGAAAGACTGACTTCTAGTTAGTCCCAAAGCCAAAAGAGATCTTATTCTCCCCAAATTAGGCAATCTGGCATCTCAGACCCGATTACAAGTAAGAAACCTTTGGATTATTTAAAGAATAAGGCCGGTGTTTTTTAATGCATTGCTTACCGTCAACAAATCCTATGAAAATAACAAAATCAACAATGCGTTTGCTCTACTCCCGTTGCTTTCTGACTTCCCACGTACCGTTTTTAGCCGTCAACCCGGAAGTCATTGGCTCCAATTGTAAGATAAAAACCTTGAAACACAGCTCACAAAGACATAGTTTACATTTTAAAAATCGCAAACTGTTACCATGAAAAGTCAGGCTGTTGTAGTTATTACCAAATCAAATTCAAATGGGAACAAATTCTTCATTACGCCGGGGACTATTTTCTGTGCTACGGAACTACTTTCCTGAGATCGCAAAGTGTTTACAGCCGGCTTATTAAGTTGTTTGAGGAAAAAGTCGGCCGGCCCGGTGCATCGTGATGATGAAATATGTTGCCCCGAGCAACGGCATGGCTCTGTGAGTTTTTAATCGTTTTTTTTTATACAATGGAGTTCTATGGCTGCTGGGACATGGCTGCATTGGGCTACATGGACGAGACTTGTTGGCAAAACAAAATCATTGCTGATTTTGTTATTTTCATAGGATTTGTTGACGGTAAGCAATGCATTAAAAAACACCAGCCTTATCCTTTAAGATTCTGATCTTAATTTCAAAGCACGTTTTAATTATTTCACCAAGACTGCCTTTTTTCATTGACATAACATTGCCAAAGCCATTTCTTACTCAAAAGGACTCAGAGAAGCTTGTTCATGCTTTCAACACCAGTCGCCTTGATTATTGCAATGCTCTTTACACCGGCCTGCCAAAAGCTGCAATTGCACGGCTCCATGTTATTCACTATGCTGCTGCCAAGGTCTGAACAAAGACAAAACCACATAACACCGGTCTCATACGACTTGCACTGGCTCCCTGTGTCAGCTAGAATTTAACTTTAAAGTTCTTTTAATTATCTACAAAGCTCTTTAGCGCCCTTATATATTTCTGTCTGTCATTTTACAGCCCAGCTCGCCCTCTAACATCGTCCTCTGAGAAGCTTCTGACTGAACCTCCTGTGAGATGAAGAGCCACTGGTCAGGCCTCCTTTAGTACAAAGCTATGGAACTGGAGCTTAGAGAGGCAGAGACAGAAGGCATCTTTAAAAGGAAGGTGAAAACCTGTTCCAATTATCTTATGATTGATTGATTGACTGACTGACTGACTGACTGACTGACTGACTGACTGACTGACTGACTGATTGATTGATTTAATTTGTGGGCAAAAAAAGTGTAACGTGAGGGTTCGATAGGTGGTGGTTGGATCACTCTTAATGAGAAGAAACGGCCGGATGGAGCCGGATAACTTTCTTAAGCAGCACTTTTCTCCACACTTGATCAGCTTCACACCAACAACAACAACAACAACAACAACACTTCCATGTTCTGACGCCCATGTGACTGAACTAACCAATCAGAAGCAAGAAGGACTTAGACTGAGGTAAATGTGAGGGAATCACAGAGGTAGATTCAGCAGATTATAGTAACTGTTTTAAAGATGCCGATGTAAAGATTTGAACATGTAAATATGTAAATAATAACTGTGTAAACATAAATATGTTAATAGTTAACTGTGTAAACATTGTAAATATATTTTTAGTAAATTAACTCAAATATATCAATTAACTTCTAAACTTTACAAAAGTAATCAAACATGTTTTTATCACTAACTTTGCTTTTACAAACGGCATTCTTTCATTTTTAATGTCATGTGTGTGTATGTATGTGTATGTATGTGTATATGTACTGTATGTGTATGTATATACTGTATATGTGTATTATTTCATTTAATTTTTTTATTGCTTTTTATTAAGTAATGATGTCACTACTGTTTTATTTATGTATTACTTCTACTATTATTATTGTTTTCTTCCATCTTGTGCTTTCATCATTCCTTTGTCTCTTGTGATGTTAATCGTCCGTCTGCTGGAAAGCACTTTGAGTTGCTTCTCTGCATCAAAGGTGCTATACGAATAAAGTTTATTATCATTATTATTATTATTATCATTATAATTCATCTCGCGACCCCCAGGTTGAGAACTACACGTTATATACGAGCCATCAGGCAACAAGTGAAGAAGAGCTTTGTGTTGCAGAAGCCAGCAGCTCCACTCTGCATCTGCTCCAGGAGAGGCTGCAGTGCTGATGGAGGATAATGCAGAATAGATGTATATATGACTCATCCTCAGCTATTTCAAACCATATGTCGCAGCATCGGTGTGGCGCTATGTCAGCGTAGCATAGCGCTCACGGGGCACCCGGGGGTGCTGCTGGTTGCCAGGATAAATGGATTGCTGTGTGGAGTGCTGGAGGGCCAGATGGCGCCCGGCGCTGTGGAGAGCAGCCACAGAGTTTGGTTGTGATTATGAGACAGAGGGACGGACCGGGACCGAACCAACACACACACACACACACACACACACACCGGCATGTTTGGTGTGCCCAGACACTCACACAACTTTAACAAGCATTCAAGTCCACTTGTTTCATGTGTTTTTCCTCTTATTTCATGCTGCATTCATTTACATTTTTTTGCATATTTTAATATACTAGTGCAGTGCCCGTTCAAAACATGCCTGTTCGGAACGGGCCGATTGCTTGGTCTCCGGTATTGCTGCTTGCAGATTTCTCGAGAACCGCTCATCCAAACAACTTCACACTCGACACTGCACGTCCTTGGGTCCCCAGCAATACACCCGCCAAGTGTGAAGTAGATCGGACGAACGGTTCTCGAGATATGCGAAGGACACACATACAGACAGAGATTCCTTTCTTTATAGTATGATGAATGTTCCACGTTCACTCACATGTTCTAGTGCTGAAATTCTTGATTGTGTATGTTTATATAAACCCCATGTAGTCTTACTTACATTCTGTTTTTCTTTCCTTTTCCAGCAATGTGGTGGTAAATCAAAAGAAGGGTAAACTATGAACTCCAGATGGTGATCATCATAAGGCAAACAACCACCAATATGAACAAAAATCAACTATATGGTTGTATTAATGTTTGGTGTGCTGTCAAACAAAACAGACATTTTCAAATAATATTTATTTCATTTTGTGAGAGTTTTTAAATAAAACGTGCTTGTTATCATCAATTCAGACAGCAGAATTGTGTGTCATGACATCCCAAAATCACCATATCATCACGATACGATTCCACTCAAAGGCGATAAGCGGTAATATTGAGTTATCGCCCAGTGTACTGACTAGGATGTATCCCAGGAATTTAGCTCATGAAGTTTCATGTCAGTTTCGGTGGGTTTCCCCTCTCCCTGCTGCAGAGAGTTTCCCCACAGGACCATCAAGCCTCATCTTATCTTATACAAACACACTGTGATGCTTTACTGAGGAATGTGACGATTGTGCGTTTACAAAAAGAAACAGGTGCTCTCTCTTTCTTTCTCTCACTCTGTCTCTCTGTCTGTCTCTCTCTCTTTCTCTGTCTCTTTCTGTCTTTCTCTCTCTCTCTGTCTCTCTGTCTTTCTCTCTCTCTCTGTCTCTCTCTCTGTCTCTCTCTATGTCTCTCTCTCTGTCTCTGTCTCTCTGTCTCTCTCTCTCTGTCTCTCTGTGTCTCTCTCTCTGTCTCTCTCTCTTTCGCTGTCTCTCTCTCTGTCTCTCTCTTTCTCTGTCTCTCTCTCTGTCTCTGTCTCTCTCTCTGTCTGTCTCTGTCTTTCTCTCTCTGCCTGTCTCTCTCTGTCTCTGTCTCTCTCTCTGTCTCTCTGTCTCTCTGTGTGTGTGTGTGTGTCTCTCTCTCTCTCTCTCTCTCTCTGTTTCTCTCTCTCTCTCTCTCTCTCTCTCTCTCTCTCTCTCACACACACACACACACACACACACACACACACACACACAAGGGAACACTGAGACAGGGTTTTGGATAGGTTGTGGTCCCACCACCTGCAGGGCCCACATGGCCCTCAGCCCAGGGCCAACACACACACACACACACACACACACACACACACACACACACACACACACAGATTCCATCCAAATGCCTTTTTTACAAACTCTCTACAACCACATCTAATAAAGTAATCTATGGTTTGACTGATATGGGTTTCTGAAGGCCGATACTGATAGATTATGGATTGAAGCATTTTATTTTGTGCCAGTATTTAAAATCTTAAAATCTGACCATTTTTATACGAAAACATTTCAAGAACAGTATCAGTGTTTACTCCCAGAATGTTATTCTTGTCCTTGGAAAAGACTCGACTAGACCGTCATGGGACACCAAAACTCTCCACTGAAACCAAGGATAACAATAACAATAGAGTCTCTGTTCAGGTTAAGGTCTTCCCATAGACATCCAGTGTAGTATTGATCAATTCCACAATAAATATGTTATCAATCAAACTGCATCATATCCATCATATCAGAGGTGGACAACACTGGCCGGATCAGATCTGATTTTTAATAAAGTGCCAATATCCGTCCCATATGCTGTTCTAAACCCAATCATCTGTATTTTTAACTATTGATCAGTCTTAATTATCAGGTTGCTTTCCAGAATGGAGAAGAAACATTTATGTAATGAAACCTTTGCTGGGCTGAAACTGCTACATCATTATTACATTTTACACAGTGGAAATCTGAAGTTCATCGTCTAACATCTCTCTCTGCTCTACTTCCTTTAGTCCATATCTCTCTCTCTCTCTCTCTCTCTCCCTCTTTACTAAATCTCCTCTCTGTGCTCCAGTGGTTCAAATGAAGGATTAAACAAGAGGCTAAGATGCATGGGGGAAAATACAAATTTAACAAACAAGCACTCTGTCCTCTTCTCTGTTTCTTCCTCACTCTCTCACCCTTCCTCCTCTTCCTCCTCTTCTCTCTGGTTGTTTCCAAAGTCTTCATACTACATACTAATTGTATACAAGTTCTAGTAGGCTATGTGAGTATCTGTATGAATACTACATGGACTGTGAAGTACGGATACGATGGTTGCTACACGATCATTTCTGTCCCTTGATTTAAAAATGTAACTTGAGAACCATCAGTGTAGACCAGATTGGATTTTCCACCATTTTGAGTTTCTTGAAACCAGTTTTCTTGAATCTTTTTTTCATTCATTTACTGACTCATCCAAAGGTCGACTGCACTGTTTGTTTGTGTCCAGCGCTGTGACGTCTTTTTCCTCGGATTTCCTTGTTGCTGCAGTTTGAGTTTCTCTTTTCTCGGTTTTATGGATTAAGGATTTTTTAAAGGACAGATCCCCAACATGTCAGAGTGAACGGTCTTAAATCCAGCGACATTGTTTTAAATAGTGGGGTCCCACAGGGCGGTGTCTTGTCACCCATTCTCTTCTCCATATACACAAATGAAGTCACCTGCAATAGCAATGGACTGTCACTTTTTAAGTATGCCGATGACAGACGAGCGCTCCCTGTCCACATACAGGCAGTTTGTGGACACCATGGTCCTCTGGCTCCAGGAGAGCTCCCTGGAACTGAACATCAGTAAGACCAAAGAGCTGTGTCGCGGGAGGCGCCGGGCATCTGATACCCCACACACCCTCTCTCTCGGGACCAGTCAGGCTGGAGGGGCAGGCGGTGGACCAGGTCGAGATCTTTAAATACCTGGACAGTGAGATCGACCACCACCTGTCCTTCACACAGCATGTGGGCGGGGTCTACAACAAGGCCCACCAGCCCACGTTTCTGCTGAGAAGGCTGAAAGGTTTTAATGTCAGACAGGACATTTTAACAGCAGTATACCGGTTGAATCAGTCCTCACATTCAACACTGCATCCTGGTACAACTTCCTCACAGAGAAAAGCAAGAAAAAATCACCGGCACCAGTCAAACCCAACTCTTAGACCTTTACAGTAAAAAGAAAGGCAGACTCCATCACTCTTTCACCCCCCCTTCACCTCTCCTTTCAGGCAGACGCTTCAGAGCTCCTCTGGCCAAAAAGAGAACCTACAAAAACTCTTTAATTCCCTCTGCTGTATCCTTTTTAAACAAGGCCAAATAGACTGGCACTACTCTTTAATGCAGCTTTGCACACCTCCTCCTATTTATTTATGGAATTGTTTGTGTTTTTAATGTAATTTTTATGTGAGTCTTTCATGGGTGTATGTTTTTATGTTGTTTGTGAGCTCCTAACCTAAGACAATTTTCTATCATTACGTGATAGACAATAAAGTTTTTTGAATCTTGAATCGATTGGCTCCATTACTCTCAGAGTCCAAACATGTTTACTCTTGCTTCTCTCTTCTTTTCTCTCTGTACCTCCCCTTGTGTAGCTGGCTGGTCATAATGAAAAGCCGTTAACTTAATATCTCAAGTGTGAGAGAGCATCCCTGGATATACACACACACAAATATATACACACACACACACACACACACACCATTTATTCATAAGCCAGTCACGAAGACAGAGCAGCCGGTGGAGGCTGGCACTGGTGGTGAGGTTGTGTGTGTGTGTGTGTGTGTGTGTGTGTGTGTGTGTGTGTGTGTGTGTGTGTGTGTGTGTGCGTGTGTGTGTCTTGCTGTGTGTTGCGTCTGTCTCTCGGTGAGCGTCCTGACAGGATGGACCGGTACGGTAACAGCATCCTTCATCTGGGTCAGTGTGTGTGTGTGTATGTGTGTGTGTGTGTGTGCCTGTATATGTATTTGTGTCTATATGTCTATATATTCTTGTGTGTGTGTGTGTGTGTGTGTGTGTGTTACTGTATAGCCCTTTGTGTGACACATTTAACAGTTTGGAGGCAGATGCACCATTCATGTGGGCTCATACAATACTGTTAGCATGAATTATGGGAAGGCTTCAGCGCAGGTGTGTGTGTGTGTGTGTGTGTGTGCGTGTGTGTGTGTGTGCGTGTGTGTGTGTGTGTGTGTGTGTGCGTGTGTGTGTGTGTGCGTGTGTGTGTGTGTGTGTGCGTGTGTGTGTACTACACATCTGCCACAGTTGGCATCAGATGACAGTGGAGGAACCAACCTCATCTATATCCCACTGGAAGGGAATCCAGAGAGAAATCTCTCTCTCTCTCTCTCACTCTCTCTCTCTCTCTCTCTTTCTCTCGCTCTCTCTCTCTCTCTCTCCTTCGCTCTCTCTCTCTCTCTCTCTCTCTCTCCTTCGCTCTCTCTCTCTCTCTCTCTCTCTCTCTCTCTCTCTCTCTCTCTCTCTCTCACACACACACACACACACACACACAAACATGCAAACATAAAATATAAGCCATAAACTTGTTCATGCATACATAGAAGGGGGAGACTGCACAAAAACATGGTGTGTGTGTGTGTGTGTGTGTGTGTGTGTGTGTGTGCATGCATATGTGTAGCAACTGATAATGTAATAACTCCTGGATAACATAATAATTGGTCAAAACATCATCAAACTTAAATGAGTTGAAATTGAAATAAAATTGTTAATAAAATACAGTGCCAGATAATACACATATTCAGACTGGAATTGTAATGACTATAAAAGTTAAACCCCTCATAATTGAATTGAAATTTGATGTGATGATGTATTATATTGAAAAAATAAAAAAATGACTATATTAGTAACCATTTAACAACACAATAATAGTGTAATAAGCTGTTTTGTTACATTTTGAATCCATTTAGAGGGAAATTTAATCATGTTTGACAAGTTATTACATTGCCTGGCAGGTATTACATGATCAACCGCTACAGTCTGTTCATCTGTGTGTGTGTGTGTGTGTGTGTGTGTGTGTGTGTGTGTGTGTGTGTGTGTTCATGCTTGTTCATTCACACAGTCCCAGAGGAGAATTAGATTTCTGAAGCATCATTGATTCCAGGCCGCGGTCTGTGGCGTTCCCACTTCAACCAATCGCATCGCGCAGACCGCTGGCCTTGGACACTTAAATTGGAGTGATTGGACTTAAACAAATCCTTCCCTCCGAACACACTGAGAACAAACTGAGCAGGCGTCCGATACGGCAGACGCCTCCGTCCCCCCAGGAGAATCACCTCTCACTGTAATTCCCTCGCTCCAAACTGTGGAGCAAATCACCTCTGTGGTGACGAAACCCTTGTAAACCTGTTCTCCAGTTCTGTTGAATAGGGTTCGACTGATATGGGATTCTCAAGGTCGAGACCAGTACCATTGATTCTGAATCAAAGCTGCTGGTAGCCAATATTTTCTATTAGCTGGAACAAAGAAGAAAAAAAGAGAGTGCTAGGAAAATGGTGCAAAGTGTCAAAAGGCTTCAAAAGAAGGTGTTTGGTTTGGAGAGTGTAGCTGAATGAAACAAACCTACAAGACACTCCTTGTTTTTTTGAGGGAGCTTCAAACTATTCATGTTCAAAATTACAATTTGAACAAGATTTGTCTAAAGCTCCCTGATGAAGGCCGACGCTGAAACACGCTGGAGTGTTTTTAAACGTCCCTATGAGCCTGTACAATAAAATAAAGGGCACCTTGGACTTTTGTTTCATTTTGTATTAGCTATTCAATATCTTTAAATGTGGCCACATTCAAGCAAAAAAAAAAATAACTAGAAGGGCACTCGGAGAGCGCAGACCTCCGCCAAGGTTCGTGCTATTATTGCTTGATCGTGAGTCAGATCCGCTCCAAAATTTAATGGGTTCTTCCTTGGCCCGTGCTACACCCTTCCACCAAGTTTCATGAAAATCGGGCCAGTAGTTTTTCTGTAATCCTGCTAACAGACAAACAAACGGCACCGAAAACATAACCTCCTTGGCGGAGGTAATAATAATACTACTATTACTACTTTTACTACTACTACTACTATTAATACTACTATTAGTAGTACTACTACTACTACTAAGAATAATAATGATGATAATAATAATAAACATACAGTTTTCTTTGTCAGACACCTGTGTGTGTTCCCTGGGTGAGATTTGACAGTCAAATTTCCCAGTAGATTTCCAGCTCAGATTCGGCCGATGTGTCACACAGCTTACCATGGAACCCCATTGAATATAAAGGGGCCGTTCACAACGACTGACACAGTCACTGTTCCCGAGTCAGTTCCCAAGTGTGTGGAGATATTTATGGGTGAAACTAGGCGGGCACAGCAGTGAATGGGCAGGTTCACCAGGGTTGATATCATTTATTCCAAGAGAGAAAGAAATAAGTGAAAGAGGCAGAAACAGAGAAGAGTGTAAAGTCTCACAAAATGGAAATACTCAAGTAAAGTGCCAGTACCTCAAAATTGTAGGTACAGTACTTGAGTAAATGTACTTACTGTTACTTTCCACCTCTGAATACGAGCGAGGCAGAGAGTCAGAGGATGGTGTGAAGTGGAAAGGCCAGAGACAAAAGGAGAGAAGAGAAATTATTTGGATTTGGGATGGAGAGGAAAAAGGCAAGGTGATGTATCACCAAGACTCACTGATGTAGCAGTAAATATGGTGAACTTTGACCTCAAGTCAATGATCACCATAAGGTAAACAACAAACACAACACAACACAAATATGAACACAATCTGTCCTCATATGACTTACATCAGTTTGATGCTACTAATTTAAATTATAAAGAAGTACACTACCAGTCAACAGTCTGGACCCACCTGACTGAATGTTCTGTGTTTTTCATTCTCTTAAAGCCATTTTGATCTAAAGGCTTCTGCTTAAATGCTTGAAATGTGTTTCTTAGACAAATATAAATAGTGAAGTTGATCCTATGTATGAATTTCTTTCCAAAGCCTTTCCATCAAGGCAAAGGGCGGCTGCTTTAAATAATCTAAAATATAAGATAGTTTTGATTTGTTTAACACTTTTTTGGTCGCTGCATAATTCCATTTGTGTTATTTCACAGTTTTGATGTCTTTATTACTATAGAAAAATGTGGTGAGTCCAAAATTTTGACTGGTAGTGTATATCTATATCAGCATAAAAATCGTGGTAAATTGTATTTCTCCAATAAAAAGGCGAGTGAAGTGAGTTTACATCCCAGATCCAGGCATGTAAAGGTGGATGAGGTTATTATGGTCTGTTCATGGCACACTGCTTTCTATCAGGACCACAGCTAGGGCATTATTAGACTGAGATGACAAGAGTCAGAGTGTGTGTGTGTGTGTTTGTGTGTGTTTGTGTGTGTGAGTGTGTGAGAGAGAGAGAGAGAGAGAGGGAGGGAGGGAGAGTGATGCGGCAGCCAAATTGACAAGGGAGATTTTCCGCTTCAGATGTCACCTACTTGTTTATCAAAGTGTCTGTAATCACACTGCCTCCCCGAGAAAATGGAGCTGCCTATCCTTCCAAGTCCTAATCACACTAACCAATTTGTCTATCCAGCCAATTAGGCCTCAGAAGAGTCACGACACGCTGCACATTTTCTGTCCTCCAGACGCCTCAAACAGATTTTCCTCGACAGATATGGCATCCTGAACTCAACCCCCCTCCCCCCTCCTCCTCCTGATGAAAGACAGCCCTTGACCCCCGCTGTCACCAGGACCCCTGTAAATGTCACCTTAGCCGTCCTGGGATGCGCACGCCCCGATGGGAAAAAAAAAAACGTGACGGGTTTCTTTTTTTTTTTTCTTTTTTTTTCCCCGGCTAACATTTCCAGCCGTCTGCCGGTGAAAGGGCCTCGCTGCTTCGGCCTCACCTTTGTCGTCTGACATTTCTCCTTGCTGTTCTGAAAAGGCGTCTTGTCACTCCGTGTTTTTCGACATTTAGGGGGCATCAATTCAGTAAAGACTCGAGCCGCGGCAAAGTCACGGCACCCGATGTCGCTTGGCACCAAAAAACTTCCAAACCCGCTGACATACACTACCACTCAAAAGTTTGGACACACAGCATTTTTCTTTTTTTTTTTTTATTATTTCACACATTTTAGAATAATAGTAAAGACATCAAAACTAGGAAATAACACAAATGGATTTAGAAAAAAGTGTTAAACAAATCAAAACTATCTTATATTTTAGATTCTTTAAAGCAGCCGCCCTTTGCCTTGATGGAAAGGCAAAGGCTTTGGAAAGAAATTCATACATAGGATCAACTTCACTATTTATATTTGTCTAAGAAGCAATTTTCAAGCATTTAAGCAGAATCCTTTAGATCAAAATGGCTTTAAGAGAATAAAAAACATAGAACATTTAATCAGGTGGGTCCAAACTTTTGACTGGTAGTGTAAATAGATTTCCTGGGAATTAAGAGGAGCAAGATATTATTATTTGGTGAATGTGATCAATGTGATTAGACATATTTGTTTATTTGTTTATTCCTGGGCTCCACACAAAACATAAAAACAAGACATAAAACTTAACATTTGCTTTCATTGCACAACAGAAAGGAGAGAGGGGACAAAAGCAAAATTTAAATATCACAATCGACAAAAAAGGGAAATTAAAAGGAAAGAGAAAAGAAAGAACATAGAGAGAAAGAATGCTTCTGATGTGATTCTAGTTCTGTCTAATCCCAACCTCAGATTCCTTATCAGCTTAGAATGAACGTCTAAATCAAATCAGCTGTTTTGGATTTGCACATTTTATACAACAATGAGCAAGTGAAGAGTTTGGCTCCAAAATGAGATCCATCGTTAAATCAAATGACTCCCACTCTGCCATATTGACTGTCTGCATGAAAGTTAAGCACATTATGGGTTATAGCTAAAGGCTGCCATTGACTCTCTTGCTTCCCTAAAATGTAAAAGAAAAAAAAAAAAAGGTCTCAAATAAATCCAGAGCACCATGGGAAAATAAGGAGCACAACTCACTATACAGTATGAGTGTTGACTAGAACCAGGAAGAGAGCTACATTACTCTGATTTTAAGATTCTTTTATTGTTTTTTTTATTCCTTGCTTTTTCTTAGAACTGATATTTGACTTCTCCTATTTATATTTTATCTTATTTCTTCCTTTACTCTAAGTCTCATTCACGCTTTATTTTATTGCTTGCACAATTTTTTTTTGTATCTGTATTTTATCTGTATTTTAATTTTTTTTTATCTGTATTTTTAACAGTTTTTTAATTTTCATGTGAAGCACATTGTATTGGATTTGTTTGCACAAAATGTTATAAATAAATAAATCTTGATTGATTGATTGATTGACTGACAGTATTGAAGTTAGGAGATATTTTTAGACAACTGCTTATAAAATAGTTCGTTTGCGGACAGAATCGACATCATTATGATCAAGTAGTTACTTCACCAACACCACAGTCTGTTCATTGTTGGGAAAGTTGTAAAGTTTGAAAAGATCTTGATGAAGCACAACTGTGTACTTTTCTCTCAGACTTCTGCAGCTGTAATGTAGGGCAGCCGCCGAACTCCACAGAGAGACGAGGGACAAATCCTATTTCACAAGATCGCAGCTTCCAACAAGCCATAGCTGCTTCTCTGTGTGTCTGGTTTAAGAGCAGCCATCTTTCAGATCTGATCTGGCTCCTGCATAACATGTGAAAGACACAAGTGTGTTGCTGGGTAGATAACTGATGATTGTATTCCTTAATGAAGAAATAACAGGAGGATAATAACATAATAGAATAATAACAGAATAACAGGAATAGTGTTCTCTTTAATACTAGGCATCATTAACAGGCCGTCCAAACTGCCCCCCCCCCCCCTCTAATGTTTCCCAATTTAGAGGAGCTGAGTTCTGTGAAAAGGAGGCTGGAGCAGAGTGTTAGAAGAGCTTGACAGCGATATGGTTACAGTATTAAGGAAGGTTGTAAAGCAATGTTGTAATATTGATGTTTTTTAATCGTAATTATCTGCAGACCATAGAGAGCAAGTTCAGTGTAAGGTGACTCGTTCTGTTGTACATGCTAACATTAAAGCCAACACCACCTGAATAAGTACGTTAGTTAACTTTGCTAGACTTTATAATAATGCCAATGTGACAGAGCTACACAGCTTATCAGTAACAACGTTGGCTAGCTGTTGGTAACATAAATTAAACAAATTGGGGAAAAATACCTTTAAAGTAGTGCTGATGCCCATGATTCAATTATTCATGAAGTGCAGATTTATATTTATTGTCTGTTTTCAGTCTGACATGTAGACAAGCTTGCCTGATGGGTTCATTGTATTTTTATATATTATGACAAATAAGTGAACATAAATGCTTGTGTGCATTCATGCTAACAGAACCAATAATACTGGTTAGTACTGGAATTACTATGTACAGAAATATTTACCAAAACCTACGCTCCGTACCACACAATGCCACAACTCCTATTCTTCATTTAGGTTCGGTTATATTCTGAATGCCACAATAGAGCCACAGACTTGGATCAAGCGCTTCATAATCCCAATAAACAATAGAAACCGTGTGTTGTAAAATATGTATGAAAAACCTATTCTACCTCAGAGAGAAAACAGAGAGAGAGAGAGAGAGAGAGAGAGAGAGAGAGAGAGAGAGAAAATCACAGTTTGCTGAGTTTTTGATGGGAGAGTCAGCCACTGTTCTTTCTTTCAATTCCAATATATTTCACCCATGAAGGAGGCAGCCTTGATTTCTCTCCAACTGTCACACACACACACACACACACACACACACACACACACACACACACACACACACACTAGGGTTACACCAATATATTGGTTTGCCGATTTTGCCCTTTTTCTTTAATCAAAAGTCAGATATGGTCCAGTGAGTGTGGTCCTCCTCTGATATGATGTATTTTGATTTATTACATATTTATTGCAGAATTGATCAACACTACACTTGATGTCTAAGATGTTAACCTGAATTGATCAGATCAGATTCTACACAAGTAAAATATATTGTTTTCTTCTTCTTTTTCTTCTTCTCTGCTTATTTTATCATCCTGGGTTTCCATGGTCTAAATTCTGAGGCATGGAAATTTAAAGATTTAAAGAATATCAGCACAAAATATTGGTTATTATCAGCAGCTTCAATCCTAAAAACAGCATCAGCATCGGCCTTCAAAAACCCATATGGGTCGAACCCTAACCCACACACACACACACACACACACACACACACACACACACACACACACACACACACACACACAGGCACAGTGTTAGTGAATAATGAGCAGTCCGACACAGGGGCTTGTTATGATGGTAATGACTCTTGTGATCACGGGTGATAAAATCCCAGACATCCTCCTCAGCCACTTGTACGTCTGCCCCCACACAACAGAGGGTAAATATTTATCCGCCGTATTGGAAAGTCATTAAATGTTGACTAGGAGCCTGACTCAAACAGCATCCACCCGGCAACACATTCAGACTCACGCTCCTTTCCCTCATTATTCACAAAAAAAAATGCTTTGAAAACAGAGAGCACCGGCGTGCGAGGGGAAGCTCATCTGAACACCCAGGAATTTGCAAATATTAAAATTCATGTTTGCTGTAAGGAAACCAGATTTATGCTGCTTCGCTAAACAGCGAAACATTGTAATAATGATGGGCTTTATTAAACCTAATGGAGCGAGAGAAACTATATGAGATTCATGTAATATTTGTTCTGAGGAAGAGAGAAATGTGAGCAGTGGATTATACACTTCTGCATGACAGATTTGGCCATTGTCTTCCCAGTAGGTCTGTATATTCACTGCTTTACTCCAGTCACATATACTGTATATATTTGCTGCTAGTGTGAATACAACGCACATTATTCACATTGTGTATATAAACTGTAAATCCACATATTAGTTTTGTTTGCATTTCCATATTCGTTCTCATTTGCATGTATCTTGAAAGTCACTAATTCATCCTGCATATATATCTTTTTACTGTACACACTGCACACATCTTAATTCTTTGTCTCAGTATATCTACTGCTGTTAAAGGAATAGTTGAAAAATGAAAATTCGGCCAAACCGGTAGTTTCGTTTCCGCTAATTCCCTTGTAGTTCTCCTCGTTCTCGTATCTCGGGTGCACGCAAACGTGAACTTTTCAACAGCTAGAGTGGTGATTTCAGCTAAATAATGGTGTAAACGTCGGTCTTTTCAAGTCACTTTGGGATCGGTTGGTTTATGTTGGACAAGCTGCATGGAGCCATTTTATGGTTATATTCTGTTATTTTTTTCACCGTGAAGTCAAGTCAGGTCAGGTCCCCAGAAACCTCAATTGTTTTGGAGAAGGCTTCTAGCTCAGGACGCTGTATAGACTAACAAACTGCACCCGAGTTTCAGCTGGCATGGGGGTGAGGAGATAATGACTGAATTTTCATTTTTGGGTGAACTATTCCTTTAATGCTGAAGCTTTTATTCCAACATTTCCACTTAAAATGTTAAAGGTTAAAGTGCTTATTGTTGTGATTTAAAAACAAAAAAAAAAAACTGTCTCCATCTTTGTTGCTCAGCCTCATCGCTGTGGTGTTTCTGCACTGCACTTCCCACAGATCACCTGTCAATCAAACAGTGTGGGCGGAGCTTGGATTTTCTGTTGCAGTTTGAGTTTCTCTTTTCTCTGTTCAGCCATGGTGGCTATCGCTGCTCATGCTAACTACCCAGTTTAGAACAGACAATGGAAAAGCTTTATGAACTGGATATAGGTTGAATCACTGTGTTGTCTTATAACAATCAGCTTTAGACAAAAACAGAAATCTATTGATATTAAAATGCTGCAGATTATTATTTTAACATCCCCATTTTGCTGTATTCTTATTTATATGTTATTTTTCTTGCTGCAACGACCCAACTTCTCCACAGAGATCATTAACGATTCTAATCTCGTTTTATCTCATTGACTCCACACTTTTGCAAATTTCACACGAAAGTTATCAGTTTGCATGTTTGACACCTTCTGCTGCCGGTGAGTCACATCCAAGAGTTTTCTGAGTCGCCAAACAAATTAACAAGATGTTCTGTGATTCCAGCTGTTTTCTTCTCGATTCCAAGCAAAATCCCTTTGTTTGTGTGCTCAGCTAGCAACCTAACCAACACACACACACTCTCACACACACACACACACACACACACACACACACACACACGTAGCTGGCCAAGGAGCCCGGGGCATCTGGGACTTGGATTAGAAGCCATAACAGGGAGATGGAGGAGGGATTACTCTGCCTGCCTTGTTTCAACCTCCCTGCCTCGGTCTGTGTGCATGAGAGAGAGGAAGGGGAGAGAAAAAGAAACACGGAGGCTGAATGTTTTTGGCTCAACTGTCAGCGGCGTAATTGGGAAATGACAGAAAGCTCCCCAAAAAACACACTGGAGCTGAGACACAGCATCATTCCAACTGTTTGAAACCAGCAGCAGCAGAAATTAACCTTGATGATCCTTCAGCAAAACGCCACTTCCCCCTCAGCGAGTCTCCCGATCGCAGGAGAACCACGGCAGCAGATCTGTTGGTTTCCTCTTGGCGCCGTGAAGTTTGTCCTCATGCTGAAGAAGAGTTTTGTTTCTGACTCTGACCAGTATACAGTCTTTTCAAACACATGGAGACACCGTGCTCCACCGCACGTCTAGCTTTCTGTTGCTACACACACATCTGTGTTAACTAAACACACACTAAAGTCTGGGAGTCACTTTCTACCTCCAGCTGGTGGTGAAGAGTAGGATTAGACCAAAATATTGATTCCTTTTATTGTTATATTGTTTGTGGGGGAGAGAGTATGTTTGGAGCAGTGTCCGTCCATCTGTCAAATGGGATTCCTCAGACATTACTGCTCTGATTTTGACAAAACTTGGATGATTGATGCATGTTGTCTGTTCCAGCATTTACAAAACTAAACTGATTGGCCTGATGCTGGTGCTATAATTAAAGGTCCAAATGTTGTAACTTAAATGTGATTTTTCAGACACCACCGGTCTGATTTTGATGAAACTTGGTGGGATTACGCATCGTGGGGTTCTGGTGTTTTAAAAATGACACTGATTGGCCTGATGGGGGCGCTATGATTAAAGGGAAAAATTAAAAACTTTGGAAGGCCATAACTGCTACACCGTGAGTCTGACTGACAAGAAACTTGGTCTTCTCACTTTACAACTTTGCATCTTTGACCATATCATATCCGCCATAATGAACTTTCTGCCATTTTGAAATTATTTTCCCCTAACACGGAAGGGGGAGGGGGGCACAAATGCCAAAAAGGCCGTGGCATATCACATATTTGGCCATAAATCAATGACTGTCTATCCAATCATCTTAAAACTGTATTTAACAAAAGTGTTGCACCATGTCTATTTTTTTCTGCAGTGGCCAATCAAATGCATGAACACTAAGATGCGTCATTCCCACAAGTTCAGTCAAAATTCGATCAGTGGTGTGGGAGATATGATGCATGACAGCACACAAATAAACGCACTCTAATATACATGCAATGGGTAAATTTTCAATGATTAGCCCAAACCTTGACTGCATCATCTGCAGCTTCAGTGGAGAGTTTTAGTGTCCCATGATGGTCTAAGTGCTGTTTCAGAGGCTTTTCCACCCTGATGAGAATAAAACTCTGGGGGAGACAGTTGAATACTTGGAATTTTTTGTTTTAGGTGCAAAAATTGCCACATTTAAAGATATCGAATATTGGCACAAAATATCAGCCTAGCCTTCAAAAAGCCATATATAGTTTGTTTTTACAATGCATGACCATTGCACTGCTTCCACAGTGAGAAACCACAGACTCTGACATCCATCAACCATGAGAAAACACAACCTGACCACTGTTTGTGTGTCCTTTCATATATGAACAACTGGATCAATAAATAATAAGATTAGGAAGTTTGCTGATACAGTAGAGCCTTATCAGCAGGTAAAGTTATGGTAGATTCTTCTAGAATTATAGACTTCTTATACTTCTTATTATAGACATCTTTTTACCCACTGATGGGTTGTGTCCGGTCTGCACTCACACACACCTCTCTTTTTTCTCCTTTCTTCAATCTTCTCGATAGTTTACGTAGTGTAGATTTTGATAGCCAATTAGAGTGGCGGAAGATAACGGGATGATGGATAGTCAGTGTGGATGGAGTGGTGTGTTTCATAATAGCTGAGCTGATGGTGCAGCAGGAGAGGCTGTGACTCGCTGAGACTCGAGACATTCTGTGCTCCGACTGCAATGAATGCAAACGAGCCCGACTCCTGCCTTTGAACTCGTTCGGCTGCTGCCTCTAAAGTTGCAGTAAATGACAGCAGAATACTGGAAAGTAAAAAAAAAATTTTAAAAAAAACAACTTTGAAAAGACATCCTGGATCTCAATGGGACTAACCTGATTAAATGAAGGTTAAATAAAGGAATGGCTGACAGGTTTACAGCTGTCAAGACGTCAGTCCTGTCTGCTGCACTAGACTTCATTTCACCTCCGGGCCCGACTGCTTTCAGCTGCTCGGTGTTGGAGGAGACAGTTCTGCTGCAGCCGGCTTCAAACCTATTTGACACACGATTTCTGAGCAAAGTTCTGCGCAAAGTCTATCTTCTGTATCTCCTCTTTCAAAAGAACTCGTGGTTAAATCAAATTAACACTCAGTCAGCTTGGATGTTGGAAGTCTCACTCTTACCTTATACTAAGCCAAGTACTAACTAAGTACAGCTGCCTGAAATGGGGACGGTTCAAATCCCTCACATTTGGTCTCACCTCCGCAAATACGTGCTCTGCACAAAAAGTGAGAGAATTACGTGTTCCCGGCATAAAGGAGGCATGACTACAAACAGGCAGTAGTGTGGTAAAGAGAGGTGAATATTCTTTCTTTTTTTTGGACTTACAGGTCCACAAATAAATGAGCAACAAATTAACGTAGCTATCATTAGCTGGCCAAATCCATTTTTTTTTTTTACCTTTGTAATGTCGCCTCTTTTTTCGATATTTCTTATTCCCACTTCCAAAACAAACACAGTCTCTCTCTCTCTCTCTCTCTCTCTCTCTCTCTCTCTCGTATCAAAAATCACTCTATTCCACTTTGTGCTCCCCTGGAGGCCCAGAGCGTTTCCATTGTGTTGATATGCAGCGCTTTTCTGTTGCTTTTTTTTTTTTTTTTTTTGTGGTTTGCGTGTGTTTTTGACTTTGCGTCATTTCTGAATTTGCAGAGCGTTTCCTGATGATGCATTTGCTTTGGCATTCTGCAGCGTGTTTCTTCTTTTTCGGCACGTTTCTGTTGTTGTATTTGCTTTGGGTTTTCGTATGCGTTTTTGAATTTGCAGCGTGTTTCTCCTAAAGCAATTGCTTTGCGCCATTGTAGTGCGTTTGCACCCTTCGGCCACCATACATTTCTGATGGAGAAAAAAATTAACAGATGCAATTTAAAATGTAGTTAGGTAAAATACAAGTATATATGTCAAAACATACTTACGTAAAATTCCTGACTACAAAAAAGAGCTACTCAGTTACAGTAACAAGAGATAAATAGGAGTGAGAAACAGATCAAAATCTATACACACAGAAAAGTCCCACACATCTTCCCTTTGGCCCGGCTGGGTTACTGCGTGCCTCAGGCTCCAGGCTGCAGGAGAGAGCAGAGACGTCACTTTAAGTCAGCGTGGGGAGATTGTGGCCTGTTGGCTCGGCAAACTGTTGTAAGACGTCTTCCAACATCCCGCAGATTAAGATCTTATGGTTGATGGGGGTGGGGGGGGCTCATCGCGTCCCCCCAGGGAACACTGCAGATTTACCCGCTGGTTTAAATGCGGTCGAAACGCGAGCCAACAGCGTCATCCTCCACTCTCTTCTCACACTGTCACTCTCTCTCTCTCTCTCTCTATCTCTGTGTTCCTCTCCCTGTAGGGATCAGATGGAGAAGGCATCGAGTGAAAAGTGTATCAAAACGTCCACAGAGTCGGCCACAGAGGACGGGATGGAGAGACAGAGACAGAGAGCAGAAGAGGAGCGAGCTAATGCCCTCGCCGTCGGTAATTTATTCATGTAAGAAGTTGCTTGAATTGAACATTTCAGAAACACCAAACCCCCCCCCCCCCCCCCCAAAAAAAATGCCACTGGGAAAAAAGTTGAGATCTCTGCCTAGACCATCACATCCCAATGCACAACGAGGACTATACGCTCATCACGGCTGACAAATCGACCTCCGATGCAATGTTCTCCCACTAGAGTTTATGAAAGTTCACTCTCATCTTTCACCAGGTGTGTTTTTTTCTGTTGAGTCATACCGCGAGCTGTCGAGAAAATACTCACCGTCGAGCTTTATCCAATAAACTCTTGTTTACTTTAATGGACCACGGGGCCCCCGCTCTTGAATCCAGGAAATGCAAACTGCTCTGTGAGGACACGTCGGCGGGGAGAAATGATGCAATCATCCTGTTCCGACCAGAAAGGCTTTATGTTCGGAGCGGGTACGAGACGCACGCTTTGACTGGAAGCAGGCTGTGCTTTACAGCCGGCGGTGCATCATCGCTTTGGCGTCGGAGAGTCCTTAACAAGCACTTCCTGTACCCACAGCCTGAAGACGTATGAACACATGATGGAGCGTGATGTCAGAGCTCTGCTGAGGAAATGGGCCGTTAGTTTTCATTGCTGAGACTATGGATTAGCCTCCGTCCAGTCGTTGGTTCGGTCGTCTGTCCGTCGATATCTCAGACGCGACTGGATTTTCACGAAGCTTGGGGGATTGATTGATGCATCTCAGTGCAGAGTTAAGGCATTTTCAAAATTACACTGGTCAAAATTACAGGTCAAAATTAAGAATTTTAAGTCTTATCTTCTGCACCACAAGTTTTAATTTATTTTTATAGCACCATTGATACTCAAACTGCTTTACATAAAATAAATTGATTAAAACAATTACACGCAGAAGCCAAATTTTCTAGCAAAATTACCAAAAATACAAGCAAAAGCAAGACAGAAATTAAAACAGTAATTTGTCTAGTAAAATGACATTAAGAAAGAAAGAAAGAAAGATAGAAAGAAAGGTCCAAAGGACCAAGTGGTGTCTGCATCATTTGTACAATCAACCAATATGTTGCGACACAAATGCCAGAAAGAGGAGACTAGCAGACAGTGCAAATATTCCTCCAAAACGCATTTGCAATGTTACATAACAGACTTAAAACTTTTACCATTTTCATGATTGTCTAACTTGTTACCGATGGGCCCAAAAGGTTGCCTGCATCATTGGTGGAGAACAAAATGTCTACTGTTGCCTTGTGTTCATGTGTTAGTCTCAGTATTAATGCAACTGTTCCCTCACAGTGGCTGAAAACAACCATTTGTTGGTCCCTGAGACCAGTGTGCGAACTATCAAAACCAAACATCACAGTATGATACAATACGGCCAACTAAAGCAGGGCACAGTATACTCTGCAGAGTGATGTACTATATTCTATAGTTTATCGGCACAAATAAGACACGGATAGGTCAAATAGCAAAACAGCCTATAAACACACAAATGTATGAGCATTAAATCAAAAACACGCCAGGCTGCCTACAAGGGATCCAGTCCTCATCAACACCCATCACATACAATACAGTGCTAACAGTGAATAACACAGTTACTGTAATTGGGAATAGCCCTTACCTTAAAACAGAAGGGACCACAGAGGCCTGGGATCAGCTGCCTTTGCTGTTCGTCTAGAAAGTTTTTATTTTTTTTTTATCTTTGAGTTAAAGTGAGTGAAGTTTGATATTGCGCCACCACGCTTCGATGGTGATGGCAAGAATAGCATGCATGCCGGTATCTTTATTAAGGTGAATTAGTGATGAATCACCCTCACGCATGTTTTACTTTTACGCATGATCCATGATGATGAAGATACAGAAAAATAGAAATGCTTGGCAAAAATAGCATATTGTCATAATTTCACAAATCATGTTTTCAGGGGAGCTCATGTCTTATTAAGAGGAATGAAGCTCCCCCCGGCTCCCCTGTAGTTCACACCCTGCCTGAGACCCGGCAGAGGCTGAGTAACACGGTTCTACAGCGTCAGGTGATAAGTCGTGAAAATGACTCCAAATCTGCAGTTAAGAACATCATTTACCAGCTCGTTCCAGCAGTTGACTCAAGGTGAAAGCAATAGGGTTGAGTTAAGACCTGTGGCCATGGTTGCATTAAGCGGAGGGCAGTTTTCTAGATAGAGGTGGCACACCTCCCATTGACCTCCGGATCAAGAGGCCTTGAGTGACGGACCGTAAAATCAATAGCCGCAGCTGATTGGTCGAGATTTGTGACATACGGTGACATACGACTGGCTTTCAGACAGAGGGTCAGAGGTCAACGGTGTTAATAGCATCGCGGAGAACAAGGAGAGAAAGAGGACAATATGTTTTCATGGTTTCTGTGTGGAAAAAGAAAATGAGTTTAATCAGCTGCCGTTAGAGAGTAATCCTTCATCGCCACAAGTCTCTCAGCAGGATGTCCAGCAATGCAAGACAGAAAAGTTTTGAAAGTAGAGCTGTTCTTCTTTCTTGATGTCATTGCCAGTCCAGGATGTCGCTGCCACCAGAAAGCATGAAATGTGTTATTGATCCAAATGGCTGTAACAGTGTGAGGACAGCTGATTTCACTGTGGCTACGACTGCTGCATCCCAACACGGACGCTCAGTCAGGCAGTGAGGGAGGAATGATGGCATGAGAGTGAGTCCCAGGTTTGAATTTTGTTTCCACTCTCCGTCTAATTTCAAATGATTATTGCTCTGCTTTTTTAATATTCATGTGGTTCTGTAGCCTCACAGTTGTCAGTGAACCAAGAGAATCTGGAATTCATGGCTGGGTTGTTTGGTATTTGCTACACAAACATCAACAAATTCATCTGTGAAATCAGATTTAGGGAGGAAACCCCGACATGTTTCATTGTGTCTGGTCATTTTCAATCAGCCAAAATCAACAGTAGAACGCTGTGAGAAGAATGATTCGAATCATGGTTGCCCCATGACTCTCATTCAATTAGCATTAAATATGTCTAATTAGAAATAATTGAAGTATTATCATGATGCAAAAATCTGATTAGTGCAATGTTTGTAGTGCAGTGTTTAAAGTGTTTAAGAGGAGATAAAAGATAAAAAGACTGGCAGCGATCCTATCAATATGTGCTGATATGAATCTCTTATAGATTGTTAAAACAACTCATAAGGCTTAATAAGCATTATGCACGCATTATAACAATTATAATGTGACTATGAGATAATAAACATAATGTGCTTGATGGGGTTGAATACCTAATGGGGCAACTGTGAGATAATGACATGATGTTCAATTGAATGTAATTTTCTGATTTTTCTGATAATTATTGTAATTATTATTATTAGTCTATTGTATTGTAATTATTGTTAGTGTATTTATGCTTCTAATGATGCCTCTGATCCGCTTGTAAAGCCTCACAAGTGAAGTGTTTACTACTATCGCCCTGTTTTATATAATATTATCAGCTCTGGCCTCGTCACAGGATCACCTGCAGTGTGTCAGGATTGAGTGCAGGGACAGATTACACAGCCCTGTTACAGTATATGGGATTACGTATGTTTCGCTCAGTGGCTGTGATGTAATACAAACTGGGTCACAGCTCCGAGTGTCAGTCAAGCAGACCCACATAGGGTTTGACTGATAGGGGGGGTTCAACACCGATACTCATATTTTGTAATTGAAGGAGCTGATTTATACAAATACAATTAAAAATCTTTCAAGTAGATCATGTTTGTGCCGAAACATTCTTAAAAATCAGTTAAAAGTAAAGTAAGAATTTTACCCTTCATAGAGTGGAAAAGCCTCTGAAACAGCGTTCAGACACTAAAACTAACTTAATTCTACAATAAATATGTAATCAATCAAACCGCATCATATCCATGATGTCAGAGGAGGACGACACTGACTGGCCGATATCTGATTTTTACTAAAAGGCCAATATCAGCCCCATATATCGGACGAACCCTTGACCCAGATACCATGGCAAAAAGTTCTGTACTGCTGTCACTCAAACTGCAGCTTACTGTCTTTCCCTGTCCTTTTCCCTGTTGCCATCAACTGAATTTGTCATTCCCTCACTCCACTTTTGTCCCATATAACCATAACACTGATGCACTGCGGGGCTGGCAGGACGGCCCGCTGGTTAGACGGATGGTCCCATAATGGACAGGACGCCCCATTGAAGTGCTCTTGATCAAGACACTGCAGCCTCACCTGCTCCGTCGTTCCAAGTTGCTCTGGATAAGAGCGTCGGCTGAATGACTAGAATACAAATGTACTGGTATGAATTTTTTTTTTTTTTTTTTTTTTTTTTACAGTCTGTGGTAGGAACCCAGCTGAGGCAGAGAGCAGTTTTGGAAAGCTGATTGTTCATGAAGAGAGCAGACAGAGATCTCACTGGTGAAAGAGACAGTAAAGAAGAGTGAGACACATCAGCTGTCTTCCTCACATCACTCCTAACCCGGCCTCATTTACAATAGATTTTAAAGGTTAAATGTGTAATATTTCTGCTTTACTGAAGCATAATATGACTAGTAATATGACTGCGGAGATTTCTGCATTCAGAAACACAGGAGCAGGCCGAGGCTGTGTGTTGTTGTTGTTGTTTGAAGGCCCTCCTACCACACCAAGGTCCATTCAAATATTTGGCAATTTGTTTTGCCTTGCTTATAGGCAAAAAAAAAACCACATGGAAAAAAATATAATTTGAGACTTTACCTTAATCAGTAGGGTGTTCTGGTGAATTCGGCATGTATATAATCCTCCAAACAGCTTGAATACTTTAAAGCACTTTTAAAGACTCGCTTTTATATGACTTAACTGATTTGATGTTTTTATTCCTGCTTTCTATTACTCTTCTCTGTTTTATCATTTGACTTGTATGCTTTGAGGAATGTCTGTTTTGTTTATTTTACTCTTTTACGTGCCTTCTTAATCGTTGCACCCGTTTTATCTTTAAGCTCTCAGTGATCAATAGGTTATCAGTTAACTCCTGTAGCTCTGCCCTGTGCTCCCACAGCTCACTGCAGCCTGGTGCATGAGTGTGTGTCCCCCTAGAGGAGTTTACACGTCACTGCACCTCCTCAGTCAAAGAGCTGGGCAGCGATGAGCACATAACAAGAGCGTTCAGATGTTATTGACAGCTGTTGTAGCCAATCAGAGGCGAGCTCCACTGATAGAGTTGGATGTGTTGATGCACTTGATCCAGCAGAATGTTGTAATGTACTGCTGGAGCTAAACAGTCTTATATGTAGCTTGGGTTCAGAGAGAGAGTTTGAAGGCCGATACCAATATTGTTAATTATCAATATCTTTACATTTGATCATTTTCGTGCCAAACAATTACAAGTATTCGCTTTTTCCCCCATATTTGTATTCTTCTCATGGTGGAAAAGCCTCTGAAACAGCATTTAGACCATCATGGGACACTAAAACTCAAATATCATCACATCAGAAGTGGACCACACTGACTGAACGATGTCTGATTTTCAATAAACAAAACACAAGTTTGCAAGTTCCCCTGCCTTCACTATCATCCACCGATCAGGAGAAGGAGAAGAATAGGAGGAGAAGAATAAAAACCCAATTCATCTCTATGAGAGCCAAATTGGTCTGGATCCAAGGTCTTTGTCTCAGGAGTTGATACTGCTGTGTTGAAATCATGAGCCGTCTGCAGTGCTGCTGGGGAGTTCAGAGCAAGGTAACACTTTTTTCTTAAGAGACAACAGCTGGAATGAATGGATGCAACAAGTGAGTTTATTTGGAGCTTATTCAATGCAGCGGGAAACCTGAACACCAAGCATGTTTGTCCACCAAGCATCAGAGGGAATAGGGAGCAAGTACTTCTCTCTTGATCTCTCTCTATAGGCAAGATATCTAGTCTCATATCACGATATCGATATAATATTGATGTATTGCCCAGCCCTACCAGGAAATATCAGGAAATATCAATCTCAAATCAAGGTGAAAACTGTTGAAAACTGTTTCAAATGCAAATCCCAAGAGCCATACTGTTGCGGCCCAAACCAAGGAGTAAATACCACACTTTAGACATCGTATAACATGATAAAAATGGAATTAAAGAAGGATTAGCTTTAAAGTGCCAGCACTGCCAGGAAGGCTAAAATAAAGGGAGACTATATATAACAGGGTTGAGGGAGAAAACAAATGGCAGGCAGGAATGGGACGTGGCTGTTTTAGACGTTAGTGGCCTTCTTCTTCATCACTCTCCTCCTGGCGGGGCCGGGGCCGGGGCCCGGAGCCGGGGCCGGGCCAGCGTTGGCGGTGGCGGCCCGCTCGGTCTTGACCTCGTCGATGAAAGTTTCGATGGCGGCGAACTTCTCGGTCAGGTCGCCCAGGTGAGCCTTGAGGGCGTTGAACTCCTTGTACAGGTCGTCCAAGGCCTCCGACAGAGGCTGGATCCTGAGGGAGGAGGGAGAGAGAGGGAGAGAGAGAGGGAGAGAGAGAGAGAGAGCAGGTAGTTGATTGGTTAAGCTTTAGTTCATGTGTGTCCCTCTGCTGTTTAAAAGATTAGTTTCAGTGTAGTTTGGCAGCCGGACAAAGGGAGTTGGGATGGATGGGAGGAGACTGGTTAGCGGTAGAGTTCGATCGATGGGGTTTTTGAAGGCCAATACCGATACCGATGTTTTTGGATTGAAGTCATCGATAGCCGATATTTTGTGCTGATATTCAATGTCTGTAAATATGATTGTTTTCATGGCAAAAAATTATAAGTATTCAGTATTTTCCCCCAGAATTGTATTCTTGTCAGGGTGGAAAAGTCTCTGAACCAGCATTCAGACCATCATGGGATACTGAAAGTCTTCACTGAAACCTGGGATACAACAACTACTACTAGCCTACTACCAAGAAGAAGAAGAAGAAGAAGAAGAAGAAGACTATATTCATACATACTTGTGTTCCATCTGATCAAAATGTCTCATTAGAATCAGTTCCGGTTAAGGTCTATCTATATACAACAAGTAAAATACTGATCACTTATACAATATACTATGTGTAATCAATCAAACTGCACCATATCCATCATATCCATTTTTTCATAAAACACCAATATCAGCTCAGTACACTGCGGTCTATCCCACATCTACCAAATGGGGATTTGAACCACCAGAGGAGCAAAAATCTGTGAATCTCTGCAAAAATACAAAGTTGCTCATAAATGCACGCTAATGTTGGACATCAATCATGTTCAAAATTTAAAACATGATGGATGTTTTTCATTATAGCATGGCCAAACTTACAGCTATTCTTTAAAAAAAAAAAGCGCAGACCTACTATAGAGCAGAGACACACAGAAAGACTGGAATGGCAAAAGATGTAAAAATGAGAGAAAATGAAAAAGAGAGAGAAAGAAGTCTGAGGATGAGAAGTTGAATAGCGCAGAGGCCAAACGAATAAACTGAGAAGAAAACAAGGGAGAGAGAGACTTCCTCAAATATAGCTCTACAGTGGTATTTATTTAACTATTGGCCCATAATGACGGCTGCTGCTCCAGACCATGAGCAAAGAGGCAGGAAAAAGCCCATTTCCTTGTGGAAAACTCCAGCCATGTGTGTTTTTTTTTTCTCACATTGCATAATGGCACGTTTCTATTTTGACGTTCAAATTGCAGTTTGAGCCGCAGCCTGATGACAGCGCCGGCCGCACAGTGTTCCCAACAAAGTCCTGTCCTTATTTTCAGCCTCAAGGGAAAGGCAAATTCCTGCGGGGATTCTCGACACCCAGACTGTTTTCTCCCTCGCCGGGCGGAACCTGTTCGTTCAAAACACACAGAGGGATGGAGACGGGCGCTCTATCATTTGTGTGGAAGAAGAGGGTAAACCGAGGTCTGGGGCTGGTTTATGTCAAACTAAAGTCACACTCAACCCAAATGTCTGCTTCACCACAGCGTCTCTTTGCATCTCTCTCTCTCTCTCTCTCTCTCTCTCTCTCTCTCTCTCTCTCTTTCTCTCTCTGCCTACAGTCAGAGGTGGGAAGTAACTTAAGTAAGAATTTCAAGTCTCTATACTTTACTTGAGTTGTTCTTTCACTTAAGATTTTTTACTTTTACTCACTACATTTCAAAAGAAAAATCTACACTTTCTACTCACTATATTTTCAACAGACTCATTAATCTCAATCATCAACTGATTTTTTTTTTTTTTGATTTTCTGCATCAGACAGCTTCCATCCCGGAAGCAGCTGATCAAGAGCCAAATGCGATTGGCTGCTTGTTCACCAAAGCAACACTAAAAAGGAGGGAAAGAGACAGAGAGAGAAGCAACAAGTGAGCAGAGAATTAACGTTTGTGATTTGAGCTGCAGACTCTTGCAACAGAGAACCAGTTAAATTCATTAGAAATGCCTTTTTTACAGGACTACTTACAGGACTACTATTTTTATACTTTAAAGGATAAGGCTGGTGTTTTTTAATGCATTGCTTACCGTCAAACAAATCCTATGTAAATAACAAAATCAACAATGATTTTGTTTTGCCAACAAGTCTCGTCCATGTAGCCGGTGCCCAATGCAGCCATGTCCCAGCAGCCATAGAACTCCATTGTATTAAAAAAACGATTAAAAACACAAAGAGCCATGCCGTTGCTCTGGTCAACATATTTCATCATCACGATGCACCGGGCCGGCCGACTTTTTCCTCAAACAACTTAATAAGCCGGCTGTAAACACGTTTGCGATCTCAGGAAAGTAGTTCCGTAGCACAGAAAATAGTCCCCGGCGTAATGAAGAATTTGTTCCTATTTGAATTTGATTTGGTAATAACTACAACAGCCTGACTTTTCATGGTAACAGTTAGCGATTTTTAAAATGTAAACTATGTCTTTGTGAGCTGGATTTCAAGGTTTTTAGCTTACAATTGGAGCCAATGACTTCCGGGTTGACGGCTAAAAACGGTACGTGGGAAGTCAGAAAGCAAACGCATTGTTGATTTTGTTATTTTCATAGGATTTGTTGACGGTAAGCAATGCATTAAAAAACACCAGCCTTATCCTTTAAGTAAATTTAAGACCATGTACTTTTATACTTGGACTTGAGTAAAGGATTTGAAATGGTTCTTCGACTTTTACCAGAGTGTATTTTTTAGATGAGTATTTGCACTTTGACTTGAGTAAGGAGTTTGTGTTCTTCTACCACCTCTGCCTACAGTATCTCGGTTCATTCGTCCCTCGCTCGCCCCTCTCTCTCTCTCTCTCCCTCCGTACCTGGCGTAGTCAGGCAGGAGAGACTGGTGGTCGTTCTGCAGCAGTCCTCTCATCTGGGTCAGGATGTCGAACCTCCAGTTGTCCAGGACCTGAGTCAGGTTGGCTACGCCCCGCATGCTCACTTTCTCCGCTGGGACAGAAAGGGTGAAGTCACAGTTACAATGCAAGAATGAGGTTAGAATTTGGATCAAATGGACAGCGCTGCACCCATCTGTCTGCATACACCACTGATAGTTTGTGAGTATTTGATCTGGTGACATAGGGCTCAATGTGAAGTCCCTAAGGTCAGAACTAATTTAGGCAAAAGGGAATTCATGTATTCTGCTCTAATTTCCTGCAAAATGAAAGCGCTGGCCTCTCCTGGTGAGTTTAAACTGATGATGATTTAAAATTCATCTCAGAGGGACAAACCTGGCTGAATAAAGCTTCAGTAAAATAAAAAAAAACAACAACAACAAGCGTGGTTGCAGCGTGATCTTTCACCTCTAGCTTTACATCATCATGATGAGCCCTGAACTTGACCTTTGACCCAGAGTAAACAGAGAGGGAAATCTGGAGCTCACAGCCATCCCTGTAGTTCCACTCGTCCGTGGAAGTCGACGTCGGGCGTCGCCTCTGGGCCAGCACCGTTACCACGGCGACAGCCAGTAACAGCAGCACGCTCAGTTTGGGGGTCATGACTGGACCAGCACCTATGGGACAAAGTTATTGACAAGTTATTAACAGTGATTCATCAGCACCAAAGTTTTACCTGAAATTACAGCTTGGTTGTTATTACTAGTAGTAGCTGTAGTAGTACTAGTACTAGTAGTGGTGTTAATATTAGTATTAGTGTTAATATTAGTATTATAGTCATATTAATATCCTGGGTTTCAATGGAGAGTTTTAGTGTCCCATGTTTCAGAGGCTTTTCCACCCTGACAAGAATTTCTTTAGGAATTTTTTGGCATGAAAATGATCAAATTCAAAGATGGTGAATATCAGCACAAAATAATGACTGTCTGTGGATTCAATCCAAAACATAATCCCTAATCAGACTATAAATACTGTGAATATTTTCAGTAATCTATTTTGGCCTATCGAATGCAGTCACATGCACACAGATTTTAGCCCTGAGCCAATGTTGTAGTCCTTCCATTTTTCTATACTGAGGCAGCATGGGGTGGGGCTTATATACTGGGCCTTTCCCTTTGGCTCCACTACGGCTCTCAATCCCAATAAACTGGGAGGAAAAGGAAATCTAACTTTCTTGGCTCTTGTTCGGGTACCAACTCCTTGTTCCTCCATGCGTGTTAGTGGGTGGAACAGGCGAAGCCCTGAGGCTGAACTCTCAGTTCCTGCAGCTGAAGGAACGAGTCCAAGCATCAGTCAGCGAGCTGATAGAGAAAACTGATCTGGCAGTCACTTGGAAAACTGGGAGGAGAGCTGCAGAGACACGCCGAGTACAAACTACCTCAGTGATAGACACATACACATGCATACTTAGAGTAATACACCAAGTGTTTTGGAGATTGTCCTGTTGGTCAATTTCCCTGTTAAGTGATGAGAACATAGACACCAAAATCATCCATGTGTCCCCGGTAGATCATTGGCTCCAGTAGTGTAAGACTTTACCATACACTATGATGAGTGATAGTAGGCGACTTGCATTATCTCAAAAGTGAGAAAATTAGAACTTTTAGCTGCTCTAAAGCTAAATGGTAACTACTTTTAAATGATGTGCGGCGAAGTCTGGCAATTTTGTGCAGGTAGATTGGTAAAATGTTTTCAAAATATGATACAAAAATCACAATGTTTTGAACTAGCAGGGACTACATTCCCTGTTTCCATAAGAAGCGAAGGTGGCGGATGAATACATGGTTGTTTACCTGAAATAGTTCCAAAAATCAACCATGGCTACATCAGCTACATCATACTGAGTTAGTGATATGTAATTTTTTTTATTTTATGAATCTACAAGAAATATAGTAAAAAAAAAATGCTAACAACTTTTATAAACAGTCATCTGCTTAATTTGGATAATGCTAGTTGCCTACCTTCACTCAACATAGTTTATGCTAAAGTGTTAGCATGGAGCGCCAATGATCTACCGGGGACACATGCATGATTTTGGTGTCTTTGTTCTCATCACTTAACCAACGGGACAATCTCCCAAAAACTTGGTGTATTCCTTTAAACACACATGTCCGCCTGCCTACACACACTCAAACACACGTCCTCCAACACAAAGACACACACACACACACACACACAAAGTCAGAGAGAATGAGAGAATGAGATTGCACAAGTCTACTTTTTCCCCTCAGCCAATTTGTTATTTTCTCCCTCTTCCCTCTCTCTCTCTCTGCAGGCTTGTAGCTGCAGGCCTCATCTGAACGCTTGCTGATTTTCATAAGCAACCGACATCTCATCAACTCTCACCCAGCGCAATCTGGCAACCATGAAATAATACTGTCCCTCCGGTCAGAGGAGCCACTTGAAGAATTACAGAATTACCTGGAGCCACTGAATATTTAAGCATCAGAAGCCTTATTCAAATTCCTGCTCATCATTAAGAGAGAAAGCCACTCAACTTCATCTCAGGCATGCATCGCTCCTGCCTTTTCACAGCGTGAATACAGCATGTGGTGTTGCAAAATTACATGTTCTGTACTTTGGGGGCTTCGGCTATTTCACTTTTTTATTACATAACCACTTTCAACTTTGTCCATTTGTTTTTGTTTCCATCCAAATAAAACTAAGTTCAAAAGTTGTGACTCATGCATAAGGTGTAATTTCCAAAGCCCTGACTCATTTGTCTTCAAAGATTTTGCACAAGTTCATGCTTAAGAAAATTAAATATAGTCAATTTAAATTCATAGATTCAAAGCAAAACAATTTCTCACGCTGAAACTTTTCATTTAATCACAAAATTATAATGCAATCTTTACTCTAGGTATCATAGATAAGCAGAAACCCCTTAATTTCAATGTGTTCCCTTAAGGTTTTCTTTTCGTTTGTTGTATTGTAGATGTATTTGTGTTTCAAGGACCCCCTTGAAAATGAGATGATTCATCTCAAGGAGTTTATCCTTCAATAAAGTTCAATAAAAGGAACCTTTTGTAACACCAGTGAGCTGAAACAGTGCAGCTCGCCCTGCCTTGCCTGAGTTGTAAGACTAAAAATAATTAATTAATTGGCCAATATTGCAAATATAAAATCCCCTTTTCTGCACATACCTGCTTAATGATGGTGGATACCTGTTGTTCTGCAGCTCCTGTACTGCAAGGCTTCCCAACAGTCCGTATATCACAGCCAGACAGCAAAGAGTGCAGAAAGAGAGAGAGGGAGAGAGAGAGAGAGAGAGAGAACACACACACCCACTCTGCACACAAGCATGCATGCACATGCACACACAGAACACTCACAGTCTCATTTTCAAACACACACACACACACACACACACACACACACACACACACACACACACACAGAGAGAGTGGTCAAAACAGATAAAACCAAGGTACTGGAGCTTTGCCTCTAACCCAAACCATACTGTACTAACCACAGCGTCCCCATAATGATGGGGGCAAAGGTGCAGTGTGTGTGTGTGTGTGTGTGTGGGTGTGTGTGTGGGTGTGTGTGTGTGTATGTGTGTGTGTGTGTGTGTGTGTGTGTGTGTGTGTGTGTGTGCTGTTCATTTCTATGGCCCTTGGATTAACTCACATGCTGGATCCTTCAAAAATGAGATCATTGGCGGATTTACCAGTCTCTGCTTGTGCTGCTGTCTTATGTGTGAACAGAATGTGACAGAAAGAAAGACACAAAGAAAGAAAGAAAGAAAGAAAGAAAGAGACACAAAGAAAGAAAGACACAAAGAAAGAAAGAAAGAAAGAAAGAAAGAAAGAAAGAAAGAAAGAAAGAAAGAAAGACTGCACATCTCACAGCAAAACACAAGAGAAAGACAATAAAACCACCTTAAAAACTCAAAAAGTCCCACATAGGTGAACAGAATGTGACAGAATGAAAGAAAGGAAGAAAGGAAGGAAGAAAGAAAGAAAGAAAGAAAGAAAGAAAGAAAGACTTCACATCTCACAGCAAATCACAAGAAAAAGACAATAAAACCACCTTAAAAACTCAAAAAGAACAAAATGTGACAGAATGAAAGAAAAGAAGAAAGAAAAAGAAAGAACGAAAGAAAGAAAGTTAACTACTGCAACTATCAAGCATTTTTGGCTTTAAGAGAACAAGGGAAATGCATTTTTTTAATCCTCTTATTTACTTTTATTTCTTATTTATTTACTCCTTTAAAGAGCCATTAAGTCAGATTCTTTCATAACATATCTGCAGGGTTTTATGGGGTTAATGATAAATACCAGTGACTCAGTGATTACTTGACCAGGTGCTGAGATTTCTGGCTTTCAGAACTCACTTTCTGTCCCTTACTCTGTTTTGGAACAAAGCGCCCCACCCAGTGGAGCCTCCACCCACCCAGCCACACACACACCTACTGACTTTCTGAAACGCTCTCTGATGGAGGAGCGTGCCACGCGTGAGCGACCGGCGTCTCAACAGCTGCTGAAGGCTAAAAAGCCTCGTTCTCAAGCCAAAACAGCAAATGTCAAAGCGGTTTTATTATTCCAGTGTTTCGCACGGTGATATATTAGATCTTCACTAGTTTCTGCTCTAATTAGCTCGCTTATACCCGGGGGCCAGCTTTTTTATTTCTTTTTTTTTAAGTTTACATACAGCAGAAAGTTTATATTCCTTCCACTTTTTTTGTGTGAATCCAAATAGTTTTGTTTATGTGTAAATGTAGGAGTGATGGATATTACATCCAAAAAAAAGTTAACATTGTGATCAAGCCAGACAGGGTTATTTGGTTTGCCTCTAGCTTGACTCTGGCAGGCTGCTTTAGTGTGGCAATTAAATGTAGATATGATCGGTTTTTACAACATGGTTTGAACTACTTTTTCTGAGTAACTTTATTTAACAAGCCAAATTTCTCTTGAGGGTATTCTGATAGTTTGTAAAACTAGACTGTCAGAGTAGCTTCCCCAATACTAGTCAAATGGACGGCTTGGTCTGACCAAACAGAAATAGACTTCAGGCCCACTCAACAAGGCCAGAACACCTGCAATCCACTGACACTGCAAAATAGGGTTAATATCATACATATACATATACATATACATATACATATACTGTACATAAAGGCTACATAAATACATATACATATAGTACATATACTACCCACCAATGCAGAAAGAAGGAAAGAAAGAAATGATAGTCAGTAGACAGTGGAGGCACAGCAACACACACACACACACACACACACACACACACCATAATACATGGGAGGGGATGTCATTATTTTTCTGTTACTTAATTTTTTTTTTGTTATTTAATAATTTAATTGATGATTAATCTCTTGTTACATGCTTTGGCAATACTGTCATGCCAATAAAGCACCTTGAATTGAATTGAATAGAAAGAAAGAAAGAAAGAAAGACAGACAGACAGACAGACAGACAGAAAATGTGATTGGTAGATGAAGGTGTAGGTGTAGACCTATCCCTACGCTTCATTGGCTGTTTCACATGTCCGTTAAGATTGCAGTTTCCGGTGTGCGCTGTTGCTAAGCAACAGTCCCTATGCCTTCAGTCCGTTGCAGGATGAAAACATGAGCTAACGCTAATAATATGCTGCATTTTAAAGTTTTGGGGAGTAAAGAAACTTTCATTTCATTTTTTTAGTTGATAACACTATTTATTCAAAGTCATGACGCTGACGACTATAAAAGACGGCGAGTACACGGCCACCATCTACAAACTGGTGAGAATAGTGCTGCTTTAGCTGATGTTAGCGTTAGCTTTCTAGCTTAGCGTTAGCCCCGAAACTGTTCAATAATCTGGTGGTTTAATTCTTCCTTGGTTATCGGCAAACGTAAATACCTGATAGAACATGGTTTAAGACCTTTTTACGAATGACGAGGGTCCACTGGTAAATTCGGCAGCCATATAATCCTCCAAGCAGCTCTTACTTAAACACAATTTTCATTTATTGAAGTAGTTCGCCTGTTATTTTCTGTCTCTCACTCTCCTTCTCTCATACACACACTCACAGTTACTGTTATGATAGCCGTTAGATGTCAACAGCACTTTTCCTGGTTATAAAGTGCCTAGTTATGAAGTGGTGGTGCAACATAAAATCTCTGTTCATTTTGCTCTCCTTTTCAAAGATTAGAGATGGCCAATATGGAGATGCAATTCACATTCTAAGCAATGAACTTCAAAAACACACGAAGGTAAGTGTTTGGAGGCTGTTGTTTCTGTGTAAAAAAAAAAAAAAAGCTTTTATACTCCACTGTTGTCATGTCTTAGTACTAGGTTTAGGCCAGTTGCTGATTTATTAAATATCAGATATGGTCCACACAATGTCGTCTACCTCTGTTATGATGGATATGATGCAGTTTGATTAGGCTACATATTTACTGTAGCATTTATCAATAGCACACTGGTTGATATGGGAAGCCGAAGCCCTTAACCTGATTTAGTTGCAGTGATACAATTTTGATCAGATTCCACGTATGTATGAATATGTTTATTGTTGTTATGCTCCTGGGTTTTAACAGAGAATTTAAATGTCCTATGATCTAAATGCTGTTTCAGAGGCTTTTCCATCCTGAAAAGAATCAAATTAGGAAATACTGAATAGCTGTAAATATTTGTAATTTTTTTGGCATAAAAATGGCCAAATTTGAAGATACTGAATATCAGCAAAAAATGTCAGCTATCAGAAGCTTCATTCCAGAAATTTCGGTTTTGGTATTGGCCTTTAAAAAGCTACATCAGTCAAACCCTATAGTTTGTATATCATGGCTCGATATTCTCATATACTAAATCCCACTCTCACCACCAGCATATGTTGTGAAGTGCAAGTTCACACACTGCTGAGTGCCAGTAGCTTGGTAACTCACTCACTCTTCTTTCCCTTTCTTTCTCTTTTCATTCTCAGTCCAGGGCAGCTCTGTCTCTGCTGGGCTACTGCTACTACCACATGCAGGATTTCACCAACGCTGCAGAGTGCTATGAGCAGCTCACACAGCTGCACCCTGAGGTGGAGGAGTACAAGCTGTACTACGCCCAGTCCCTGTACAAAGCCTGCGCCTATCCGGAGGCCACCAAGGCCACCTTCATGCTGGACAACCCCAACAGTCACACCAAGGTACAGATACCACAGGACGCAGACGAGCGAGCAGGACGCTGCTGTTGGCTGAAAACCTCATGCCGCCAAAAATGTCCACTTTTCAGCAACTACAGGAAGAAAACCAGCCTTGTTTTTAGCTTGACCACCATGTATTTTTGAGTTTATCCAGTGAGGTTTTGAAAGGGTTTCATCAATCCAAGGCTGGCTGAATTTTCTCAACCCATAGTGGAGCATGTAGTCCTTCAATTGGAGTTAAATCATGAAAAGAACCAAATTTTTCACACGACAACAGCGATGTGTACATTGGCAAAACCGTAAGGCATATTGATCCCCAGAAAATATTCATCTGTGCTTACATTTTGCTGTTGTCACGTGAAAACCTCACAACTCCAATTTTGGTGATTTTTATACATTCTGTCCTTCTGGCCCACAGTGCAATGCGCGCAGACTGTTTCCCAAATTCTTTCAACAGCTGTTGATATTTGTTGTTGAAGAAAAAGCTGCTATCTGCTTGTTTTTGGTCTAGCATTAAGTCATTTCCACAGAAAACGGGTTATCTGTGGGGGACAAAACAGTTTCTGGCTCATGAAAACAAGGTATGGGTGACACGGGCTGAGTTTGGATCAGACCAGCGCAGAGTGGAAAATTGAGGAATGCTTTGTCCCAGAGTCTAAGCAGCACTTGGCTCGTTGTGTGGCTTCCCTGTTCTACCTTTGGCTTATCCTCGCTCTCTCTGGCACAGATGGTCAAGCTGCAAGCGGCTATCAAGTACGGCGAGGAAGAGTACTCCGCTGCCAAGGTGACTAATTCACACACATTTTCTGTCATAACAAGTTATGCTCAATATCATGGCAATTTTGAATCTCCAGGGTGTGCTTGAGCTCCATCTGTCCTTGTTGGAGACAAGTGTCTGAAAAGCATTCACCTCTACAGCTGTTTTGATGCGTTGTGCAGGCAACCGATCTGATTGAGAGAATATGCAACAGTGTAGCACATAGCAGAAAATGTTCTTTTTTGTACACTGATACTAGTCTGGATTATTCCCATTTAATCTTTTCCAGCACCATCTCATGAACCATGGTGGATAACTACACTTCCATTTCACTCACTTCACTACAGTGCATCTCAGTTTCGAACAATACAGTACTGTACAGTGAAGTTCAGGACATGTCCATGGTAGAAGAAGTAGCCAGTCAGTTCATTGTTTGTGTGTGTGTGTGTGTGTGTGTGTTTGTGTGTGTGTGTGTGTGTGTGTGTGTGTGTGTGTGTGTGTGTGTGTGTGTGTGTGTGTAGACGCTGGTAGAGCAGCTGCCCCAGGACGACCCGGACTACGACGTGGATATGGGCTGTCTGCTCTACCAGGAAGGGGAGTATGAAGAGGCCTGCAAGAAGTTCATCTCTGCCATGCAGGTGCTGGGATACCAGCCAGGTAGCCGTCCAACACACACACACACACACACACACACACACACGTTCAGTGATTGTATTTGGGTTCATATTCAACATATAGGATTTTTTTTTTCCAACTCACATGTGGTGCCTTGCCTTAACATGTTCTAGTGTTGAAATTGTTCATTATGTTATGTTTACATACACCTCATTATGCTATATTCTTATTTTTGTTCTATTTTCCTTTGCTGTGTCCTATTTGCTGCTGTAATAAGCCGATTTCCCCACAGGGATCATTAAAATTGAATCTTACTCTTATTCCTCTGTGTCCCGTCCCTCCCTCTGTCTTAGACCTGTCTTACAACATCGGCCTGTGTTACTACAGCCTGAAGAACTACGCTCAGGCCGTCAAATACATCGGAGAGATCATAGAGCGAGGCAACAGGGAACATCCAGGTAAAACCTCATCTCAGTGGAGCTGCCACCATCTGTACTGTGACTGTTTAGTTACTTCAGCTGTGTCATCCGCCTGACAGAAGCTGCCCTTTTTTTCTACTCATCATTTTGAATCAGGTTGCCAATGTCCACTTATGTCAGTTCAACTCAGTTCAGTTCTAGTTCCATTAGTTTAATTTGTGCCTAACTTACTGTGCACATCCATAAGGTTTGACATTAAACAGACAACATACAGTGAATATATTGTATTGTATTGTATAATATAATATAATATATTGCTTGCTTATGTATTTTATAGTCTATACAATCCTACTTGCTACTGCTTTCAACCTTGCCACACTTGAACAAATGTTTGAATTTCAATCAATATGCAGGCCAATTTAAAACTGATCCATACATATGGGCTGAAACCATAGAGGCTGAAACTTGTGCCACTAGACGAGTGAATTTAAATTACGCGCAATGAATTTGTGATTCTTGAAATTGATTTCAAAATTATGTGATTTGTATCTGAATTTTTAAAAAAGTGAAATTGTATTTATTTGCTTGAAATTCAGTTTCTCAATATTCAGTTTTAATTCAGCGGAAAACCGTCTCAGAACATCTGTTGCAAATCTGCAATCTCTGTTCAACCTTTCAAATAATGAACAATCCACATTCTCAAATTTAACTCTCCGAAAGCTTTCCAGCTGTGGCAACATCTGGGCAACAGAAATAGTTTTTCAAGTAAACTGAACCTGAATTTCAAACAAGCAAATTCAATTTCAGCTTTTACAAAAAATCACATATACATCACACATGAAATTCAGTTTAAAGAATCACACAAACTCATTGTACATAATTCATATTCACTAGTCTAGTGGAAGCCATTCACATAAGCCACACAGCCCATACACTTCTTGGGTTTGGCATTATAAGACTGAGATGTTGATAGTAAGTTTAAAATTCCACTAATAGCACCTTTATAATTTGCATTTTTTACCCAATTAAATAACCATTTTCAAAAATCAATTTCCAGCCACATATAGAGAACTGCTTGTATTACATTATTTGAGGAACTCATATTTTAACAAAACAGAACCAACTTATGAGATTGAGGTTGCAAATTGGATGAAGATGAAGAACAACAGAAACTAACATTGATGTTTCTGTGCGTCCAGAGCTGAGCGTGGGGATGATGACGGAGGGCATCGACGTGCGCAGCGTGGGCAACACCCTGGTGCTGCACGAGACGGCCCTGATCGAAGCCTTCAACCTCAAGGCCGCCATCGAATACCAGCTGAAAAACTGTAAGAACCTCACTCTGACGCCTCACTAACTCCTGACACTACCTGCTGTTGACAGTACTTTGGTTAAAGTAATAATCTGCAAAATTATTACTTTACTCCGTTTTGCCAATTAATATAACACACCAGTGATGCAACTTATAGCTAGTTCATGAAAGCCCTCTTCCCTTCATGTTAATATCAGAGAAACACTTATCATGTGACTTATTTCCCTACCTTTAGACATCATTTGCTTTCATTCAACTCCAAACAAAACCAAAACCACATTTCTGAAATGGCAAATTAAGTTTAGTAACGTAATACATGAAAGGGCCTTAGCTAATAAAACATAAAAAAAAAACATTGTTCAGTGAATGAAAAGATGTTCCTATACAAATAGATTTTAACATTTTTGATTAATGCACACATTCAGAATGCCCTCATTGGACAAACGGGGTTAGAGTCTGCGTGGTGATGGCGGTAGGCGAAATGTAGGACTAAAGATTGGAACAAGGAAGTAGAAGTGGAACACCGTACCTCTCCAAACACTAACATGACTAACTCGGCCGTCTTCACCCAAAACTCTCACCACGATGTTTGCTTACACTTTTTTGTTTTTATTGGACGTCCCGCTAACATCCTCTGTGTTTACATCCCGCCTCATGTTAAACCTCTCAGCTGAGGAAGAGAGTTTTTCTGCCTGAGAGTAGTTCTTATAAAATGGGCTAATAATATGCTACGTAACCAATTTTTTTTTTTTCGACATGTAGATGCACAAATCAGAGAGCCGTTTGAAAATGTAGAAAATATCAGTAAAATGTTAAACTTCTGTGAGATCCCTCTAGCTACAGGTTAGCACAAAAAAACATGATTTTTATTAGGGAGAGAGGGGTAGGAATGAATCTTTGATAGCCTGCGATTGAGTCTCCCTGTTGCCATGAATAAACCAGTTAACAGAATATTCCCCCTCCCTCTTTGACTGAGCAATAGCAGGTTACCTCTAATACACGGTAAAGAAAGGATGATCCCAATAGTAATCTGCTGTGTGCTTGACGTTCCTGACATTATCCTGATATTACACAGGCCATTATACTGTACTTTTCACTGTAATCAATCACAGACACCAAGAACGCTGCGCTGTTGTTGTGAAACTTCCTGATGATACCGTCAACGAACACCCGACAATTATGGATGAAAGCTGGTGGGGGAAGACTGGTGGGAGAGTTTTGAAAGAGGCTTGAGTTTACAGATGGAATGGAATGGAAAGAATGGAAAGAAAACTTGCAGGCCTCTTCTGTGCAGTTGTGCGGCATAATGGAGTCTATAATGAAGCCTTTCCCAGCAAGCGTTTGACAGATGGCGACATGCAGGAGGCGGCCAAATTCAACGTCTACCCAAATGAACACAAATCCTTAACAGTAAAATATTACGACGCAGTAAAAATTCATATTAAAACTGCTTTGGAAACTGTTTTGATCTGACATCAGAAAGATATTTAGGTTTTGATTTCACACACAGGTTATGTAACAGGCAGACGTGTTTGGTTAAAGTTAAATGTTAAAGTCATTATGAATAGAATAGTTTGATCTCCTGCCTCAGTCACTGCGTCTTGAGAGTGTGGGCCTCCGCTAGATATTTTGGAGAATGTTATATTTGGATTTCCAATCCATGGGTCAAAACCGGTCTATATGTTCTGCGGATCCGTGTGAAAGTGTGAGTGTGTGCAGACACTGAGAGCTAAAAGTGAAAGCAGTAAGAGTTCTCAGCAGGTTTCTCATAATCGGAGTAAGTGCTTACCCGGGTTATTCTAACTCGGTTACAGTTGATATGCTTCAGCCGAAAACCAGGTTACTTGACTAATCATGTTAAGAACTGAATTCTCCTAGTATGTAAATCTAGCCAGAGAGAGAGAGAGAGAGAGAGAGAGAGAAATTGAAGAAAGTAGAGAAGGAGAGTGACGGAGCAGTGGATGAAGGAGCACCTGGTAAAGAACTCCCAGACTTCCCTTTAATCTTCAAAAGCAGAGTTGTCCTCCCACCCTTTTCTCATACCTCTGACACATTATTAGACCAAAGTTTTCAAAGAGGGGAGATCACAGGGCGGGAAGTAGCGAGGAGGTTGTCTCAAGCCCACATCAAACATCCGTTCTGTCAAAAGGACAGCCAACTGCTCCTCCAGTAGTTTTCCTTTAGTGAGACAGCAGGAAGGATGAGCTGCTCTAGCTGTGATTTGAAACCAGGCCTTTAGGGATGAGCTCAGGCTTGCATGTACAGCATAAATGCCGGAATTAATTATAAATGTTCACGTCTTTTCAAACAAAATTGCAATGACCTGAACTTTTGAAGTTTCAACTTTTCACTTCCATCTCTTCATTTACAAGGGACACAATGGTAATGCAAAGACAGAAAAATGAGTGGAAAACATTCCCATGTCTGAAATATTCATGTACAATCACCAAATAAGTAACATACACTTAATAAACAAACAAACAAAGTTAGATTCTCTTTTCAAAATTCATTGGTATTACCTTCAAACTACTCATGGTTGATTTTGATCATAGGATTTAAATTAATTTAGATATATTAGGGTTTGACTGATATTGTTTTTTGAAAACCAATACCAATATCTTTTTTGATTGAAGCTGCCAATAGTCAATATTTTGTAAAACATTTTTTAATTGACCATTTTCATGCCAAAAAAGAAAAATATTCAGTGTTTCCCTCCAGACTTTTATTTTTGTCACAGTGTAAAAGCCTCTGAAGCAGCAAAGATCATGAGACACTAAAACTCATAACCATAATAATATTAAAAGTAAAATATGTGTATATGTACATGGGTGGAAATTGATCAAAATGTCTCATTAGAATACATTTCGGTTAAGGTCTTCCCATAAACAGCCATGTGTTGATCAATTCTACACTAAATATGTAATCAAACAAACTGCATCATATCAGAGGTGGACGACACTGACTGGACCAGATCTGGTTTTTAATAAAAGGAAAATATCAACAAACTGATATATCGGTCTAACCCTAGCTGTGATCTCTGGTAAGCCCTCCATCAATACTTCTACTCTATTTAATTTGCACTGGTTTCAAAGGAGAGTTTCTCAAGTGCCTCTTGGCCTTAAGACAGTTTCTCCACCCTGCAAAGGAAAATCTGTGTGAGAAGCACTGACACGCACTGAAATGACCTGCCCTTTTTTTTTTTGTTTCTGTTGTGTTTTCATGTGGATTCCTGCAGTGGAAGGAGCTCAGGAGGCCTTGACAGATATGCCCCCCAGATCAGAGGAGGTAACGCTACCATCGGCCATTCACTCTCACTTTATTGTGTGTGTGTGTGTGTGTGTGTGTGTGTGTGTGTGTGTGTGTGCGCGTGTGTGCGCGTGTGTGTGTGTGTGTGTAATTCCATAACCAGACTCTCCCCACCCATTGACTGCATGCAATTATTCTGCTGTAATCCGTATTAAGGCTGCCTGGACATGCCCCACTAAGAGACTGGAGATAGCAGAGATTAATAGATTACAGAATAGTATCTATAAAACAGTAACATAAGCCTTAAGGCATATATGGAGGTGATGATAATGGTTTATTGTCACTAAAACTGCTTCACTAAAATGAATACAGATGGGGCGCTGTCCTTGGGCCGGTCAGTGGTTGCTCCTGAGTCACTGGCTGTCTTTTGAAAAGTGTGGAAAAGTTGTGTGTTCAGGCTACAAGTTGCACAACTGGTGCCCCCTAGTGAAATTTCACTCTCAGTGCACCCTGCCAGTGTTAGGAGGGAAATGGGAGTTACATTATATAGAATACAGTATTTTACATGAATGTGTGTTGGTGCTGCAGGAGTTGGACCCAGTGACGCTCCACAACCAGGCTCTGATGAACATGGACAAGAAGCCGTCTGAGGGTTTTGAGAAGCTGGCCTTCCTGCTGCAGCAGGTCCCCTTCCCCCCCGTCACCTTCGGAAACCTGCTGCTGCTCTACTGCAAATACGAGGTAAACCGCAGGCTGACCCAGGCTTCTGGTTACAGACGTCCTGTAACCAGAAGGTCCTGAGTTGAATCTGCCACGGCCCTAAGTGTCCTTGAGCAAGACCCTGAATCCCTCCCAGCTCCAGGGCGGCTGTTCTGTATCACTAAAACCAGCGTACTAGAAATGCTGCTCAGGTTCCCCCGACCCTCTTGGTTTTCTCTGGTTTGCAGACTCTGGGAAACACAGCTAGCTATAGAAGCAAATCTAAGGTTATTGGAACGTATTGTGATCTATTGGTCTTGATCAAGGATCCAAAGATACAAAATATTTTGTGTAACATTTTTTGGCTCCTCATTAGGTGATCAGAAAATGACATAGATGAGTTTAATATGCAGGTTGTACAGAATATAGAGTACTATAATCTCTGCTGTGCATCCAAACACGCAACTATTGTTATATAGTTGCCCCTCACTCAGAGTCACTCTAAATAGGATCCAGGCAAATTTCCCAAACTGTTAACATCTTTTCTCATTTGCAGAAATAGTACAACTATATAACAGTAATATTCAAATAAAAAGAACAAAAATATCACATAAAATAATGAATTAAAAAAACACTATGAGCTTGAAAGTCCACTAGTCCAAGTTCCCACTGAACTTTTCATGTCTTAGAACCTTTTGCTTTTCCTTTACTTTTTTCTCCTCAGTGGACGTTTTCCCGCAGCAATTTTGCCTCTTTCCTCGTTTGCATTTGGTGTAACATAATTGGACACAAACCGATGCATGCAAAACCAACTCATTGCATACTTTGCATATTTTGGCCCACAATCTCGAGTAGCTCTGGCAGCACTGCTGTATGCAATACTTGATGTACAGAAACTTTACACTATTGTCATAACCTTTCATCATGAAACCTTCACTGTACTATTATCTTCTACCACACTTACCCTGCATTTGTTATAGAAAAGAAGACTTGAGAAGAAATATATAGCAGTGTACCTTCATACAAACTCTTAACTGATATACCAAACCCTCTGTTGAATGAGGGAATATGTCAGCATTTTCCACCATGTGCCAGTGAGGCTCTATGCAGGGAGTCACAGTGTTTTGTAAAAGGCTTTGGAGCCGTGTTGTCTGAGTCTTAACGGAAAGCTAAAGCACAGCAGCGGCTTGGCTCAGAGAGAGGTGTGGGTATTTCATTAAAGTAGTATTAACGTCTCTGCTGGATTCAATCTCTTTCTCCCTCTCTCTCCCTCTCTCTCTCTCCCTCTTTCTCTCGCTCTCTCTCTCTCTCTCTCAGTACTTCGACCTGGCGGCAGACGTCTTAGCTGAGAACGCCCATCTCACCTACAAGTTCCTCTCCCCAGTAAGTTTCACTCTCCACTGAGTTCACACTTGGTCTAGACAGATACATCAAGCCGATATTTGTCTTTTATTAAAAATCAGATCTGGTCCTGCCAGTGTCGTCCACCTCTGATATGAGAGATATGATGCAGTTTGCTTGATTTGAATTTTTTGAATTTTTTTAGCCATGGAAATAATGGTATCTGTAGCGGCATTCAAATCCCCATATTGATCGATATATTGTGCTCACATTGTACTCATTAGCTTTTAATTCATTAGTTTAGTCATTTGCCCATGCAACTGTAAAAAGGTGGAACACACACACTGCTAACCTTCCTTCTATTCCATATTTCTGAAAAGTGAAGTGTGACAGGATCCATATTAATGTTGAAATGTGCTTTTGTCATCCTCAGTACCTGTATGAGTTTCTGGATGCCATGTTGACTTGCCAGACAGCACCAGAAGAGGTACAGCAATGAACCCAAAAACCATTTAAACCCCCCTGTGCCCTCGACAACCTTGACATTTAGTGCAGCGTTTATAATTAAAACTAATGGCTGCCTCTGGCTGGAAGCTAGTGGTGTCCACTCGTCTCAGTGAAATAGTATTCAGAACTAACAAACTTTTTTGTTAAAGTTGCACTAGACAACTTTGCAAGTGGCAGCAAGAAATAACATTGAATTTTTGGAAGTTTGAAGGACTTCCAGAAATCCATTAGTGACATTAGTAAACTGCGTACTTCTCTGACCTAAATGTCATTTCCTGCTCATGAAGAAGATTTCCCATCAGTGTCCATACCGACACCAGAAGGTAATTTGGCTAAATATGGTGAATCAACAGTGTCTCAGTTAACAATTAATCAGAAAAAAATTGCAATTGCAATATGAACTTCTGCAATTTCCATATGGCAGAGGCTGCAATTAAAAACTGGATTTCTAACCAAGATGTTTTAGAGCTGCAGATAATCTTTGGTCCATGAGTCAAGTACAACATTGGTGAAAACCTTTCATCAGACTGAAACTCATGAGTCTAACATCTATTTTTTTTTTTTTTTTACAAAATCACTTTTGTTTAAACAATTTTAAAGTTCTAAAAAAATGCATGACAAGAAAAACTTGTGACAGTTTATTTTCTATTGCAGCCACAACAAGTGATTTGGCTGATAAGATGGGTGTATTTTCACATAAAAACCTTGTCTAGTGCGGCTTTAACTAAAACTCCAGACTTTTATTATATATCATTCACATCTAAAAGGGCTCAGGTTTTGTTGTACAGCAGTTTATTTGAGCTGAGGCAAAGCAATCATTATGTGTTTTTTATTCATGAATGAAATCACACATCCTTCATTCCCACAGCGGTACCCAACATTATTTCAGTTCCCTGGGCTTTGGTGTGTCTGTGAATGTAAAATGCGAACGTCATTGCTTACCCTCCATCGATTGCAAGTTTACTCTGTCTGCTTTATTTGACAGGCATTTAGGAAGTTGGATGAGACGAACGCCAAACTGACGGAGCAGTTACGCAAGCTGGCCAAGCAGGTTGTTTACCTCCTTCCTCCTCTTCCCCTCTGTACATACTGTTATCTACAGCTGTCAATTACACATATTTGATGAGGTGGCTGGTTTTTTACAAAGCTCCTCTGCCTGCCTACACACTTTCGGTGCATATGTATGGCCTTCTCAGACCTGCCAGTGTGACACACATTATGCGTAGAAAGCTGTCAGTTCACATATTTGTTTTCTTCATATTCCCATGATTCTTTTTCATTTGCTCTATACTGCATATATGTTGATGTTTTTCCTTTATTTCATATAGGATGGTTTTCATTTTTTGGCATTATGTACATATTTCATTCTTTTTATTAGCCACAACCAGCAGCTAGTATAGGTTGGTCTGTTGGTCTGTCCCAAAAAAATGTGACTCAGGAGAGAGTTTCCTAAAGATTAATAATGTAATCTAAGCCCCTCCCTCTTTCCTAATGGGCTGTTTTTTCATTGTACTTTGTTTTTTGTCATCTATATCTATTGATCTATTCTCATCTATATCTATTGATCTCTAAGTTGCATTGACACAAGTGACAGCTCGTCGGAGATGTGTGCCGGTTCATTGGACTCGCGAGATAGAGTTTCCTGTTGGTTGGTGATGTCATTTGTGCCCCCCCCCCTTTCCTGATTGGCTGTGTTTTCATCAACTATTCCTATTGATTCCAAAGTCACATTGACATGACTGATGGCTTGTTGGATTGGGACAGAGAGTCCTGTTGATTAGTGGTATAATTTAAGACACTCCCCCTTTCCTGATTGGCTGTTTTTTTTTTTTTTTAATCATCTATATCTATTGATTCTAAAACAACGTTTGAGATGAGTGACAGCTCATTGGACTTGCGAGTTTTGTCTCGATTGGTGATGTCATTGAAACACCTCCCCCTTTCCTGATTGCCTTTTTTTATCTTCTATATCTATTTATCTAAGTCACATTGAGATCAGTGATGGCTTGTCGGATTTAGGAGAGTTTCCTATTGATTGGTGATGGTTTTTCATTGTCTATATCTATTGATACCAACGTTTTAATGATAACTAGCTAACAGTTATATAGAGGAAGCACCAACAATCCAATTTCCCCATGGGGAAAAAGTTTCACTTTACCTCACACTTCTGACAGGACAAAGCTTTGACTTTTGTCCAAAAGCATCTGAAAGACTCCTTTCCCAGCAGAATTGTTATTCCTTTTGGCACATGCGTATCAACTTTTGGCATACAAGCACAAATTTGCACAGATGAATAGAGTTGTGAGTGTCCCTTTGAGTCCATTGTCCATGGCCATCTAATTATCCTCAGACTGATGCCAGGTTTCTGTCTGCTTGTTGGTGCAGCTAAGCTTCCTCATCCTTTTTTCATTTTCAAATATACAGAACCAATAATACACTGTTATGTACGGGCAGAACTGGTAAATATTCAGGCAACATTAAAGCTGTCGTTGCAGTCTGGTGCTCCTGTTGAAACTCTGGCTTTCTTTATGTTTTGATTATAAAGGAATACATCTTTTCTCTCTTGTGTGGATTGAGTTTTATGTATTTTACAGCAGTAATCCTCAGGTTTCTTGTTTCTTTTAATTTTGTCTCCATCTTTGTTGCTAAGCGCTCATTGCTGTGGTGTTTCTGCACTGCACTTCCCACAGATCACCTGTCAATCAAACAGTGTGGGCGGAGCTTGGATTTTCTGTTGATGCAGTTTGAGTTTCTCTTTTCTTTGTCTGTTCAGCCATGGTGGCTATCGCTGCTCATGCTAACTACCCAGTTCTTCTGTCTATCCTATTGACCTGAACTCACCTGCATTTTGAGTTACAAAGTTGCAAAAAGCATGTTTTCCAAGTATAAGTCAACTTCCTCAAGCTTGTATGTGAATATGTTGGAATTTTTATGCCCAAATAAATTGTGGATTTTGCTAGTTGTTTTGTGGCAGTGTGGCTGAATGTTGTTTTTTATTTTCTTTATCTTCCCTAAGGTGCAGGAAGTCAGGCTTGCTCGTGACGATGAGAGCCTGAAGAAAGCCCTGCAGGACTATGACCAGATGATGGAGAAGTGAGGACACACACACACACACACACACACACACACACACACACACACACACACACACACACACACACACACCTTTAATTGTGGTAAAATGGGAGGTAGAAGGCCTGAACTGCGAAGGTATTTGAAATATCAGCATCATGCATTCCACTGCCTAAAGTGTCCATGGAAAACTTCATGATGGAAATGGTGGTTTGACCAATATTCGTTTTTTGAAGGCCGATACCACTAAGCTTGGTTTTAAGCTGCTGATAGTTGATATTTTGCACCAGTAATCAGTATTTAAATTTGACCATTTTCCTGCCCCCAAGAAATATAAATATTTGAGAATTTTGTTGTTGGCAGCGTGGAAAAATCTTCTGAAACATTTAGACCATGATGGGACACTAAAACTCTCCATTGAATCCTAGGATGACAATAATATTATTAATATCTCAAAGTAAGACTTCCCATAGACAACTATAAGGCCCTCGGAGAGTGGCAACCTCTGCCAACACTGAACAATTCTCCAGCTTGCGGTTACACCCAAAGACATCACTCCTACACTTACATTTAAAAAATGATAATCGTCTAGTGGCGGATATCCCAGATCCAGATCAACACCAAAATCTAATCAATTGTTCCTTGGCCCAAAGCCAGTCTGTCCACAATTTCATGGAAATCCATTCATAAGTTTTTAAGATATCCTGCTGACAGACAGACAAACTAAATAATGGGGGTGAAAACAAAGCTGTCTTGGCAGAGGGAAGCAGCGTCGTTCCAATCACTTCTACAGTAAATATTCTACTATAAAATGAGGAAAACTGTCTGTCTGCATCCATTTTTTCCTTTTTTTTCACTTTACAAAGGTTTATTTACATTTGTGAATCTCAGAAAACACATGTAAATAGTATTTGCACTGTATTCACTCCATAAGCACCTTCCTCTCCACTTCTCTCTCCCTGTTTGGTTATTTCCTCCCCTGTCCTTCAACCTGATTGGCCCGTTATTAACCCAGGTACATCCCGGTGCTGATGGCCCAGGCCAAGATCTACTGGAACCGGGAGAACTACCACATGGTGGAGAAGATTTTCCGCAAGTCAGTGGAAATCTGCAACGAGCACGACACCTGGAAGCTGAACGTGGCCCATGTGCTCTTCATGCAGGACAACAAGTACAAGGAGGCCATCGGCTTCTACGAGCCCATCGTCAAGAAGCACTACGACAACGTGAGTGGCTCGGCGGGACGGGCTTGGGACCCGCTACCTAGAAAACTGTTGATGTGGCTCGTGTACTTCGATGGGGTCAAACGTTTACAAGCAGTGAAGCTCATGGTGTCGTCCTTGTCTTATCATGCGTGGAGCTTCATGTTGGAATTACTTATCAGAGGTCTTATTTTCTTCATCATGCATTGACAGGTTTCTTAGCGCTGCATTTCCACTCTTAGAATAATATGCATCCTCCTATTTGCTTTACTAAACACAGTTGGACATTAATATCCTGTTGTCCTTTTTCTTACACTCCCCATTTATAGTTTCAGAACTTTCATTAGCTATATTCAGTCAATATACATATCAATAACATAGTAAGTGGAAGTATATGAATGAAAGGTATGAATAAATATGGAATTACAGCATCATGAGGTTGTACAGCACATACTGAGACAAAGAAAAAAAATGAAAAAAATATGAATTTCATTGTGATTGGATCAACTTTGGGAGAGAAATAATGAAAATGTGAATAGAGAATATTAGTATGAGGTTATTGGTCAAATAATTGAGATTCATAAAAATTTTTGCATTAGGTCTATGTTTGAAGAGGGCAGAAAACCATGTGACTCTATATTGGATTTTAAGATAGCAGAAATGCTCCAACACAATACCCTAACCCTTTTCAAGTCTGGGACTGGCCTACTAGTATCAGGACTGGTGCATCCCTAATGCACACACACACTCCACACACTGATCAGTGTAAATCTAGACCGCTCCAATTACCAATACTAACGATCAATCTGCTGAAGTCCGTACAAAACGCTGACAGTCTGCTTTTCTGTCTAGCTGGAGCAGTGTAACATTCAGGAGTGTCCCTGCAAGCGCAAACCCTCGGTAACAAGAAAAAAAAAAAAACAGCTCTTTATTCATCGCTTTGCAGTGCTTTCACATGTTTGCATGAAGTCTTTTTTTTTCATGCTTTTCCTGTTTTTTGTGTGTCTGTTTGTTTGTTTGCAGTGGTGTTTCTGACGTTTTACCCTCCCAGCACAGAGAAGACCTGAAAATGTAGACACTAGTTTTCCTGTCATTGGGGGGAAAAATTATTAGAAAGAAAATCACAGTAAACTTTCTGGTGATGGTTGTGGAATGTTACCAGTCCTCCTCTAAAATATCACAAGAAATTACAAATTTTATTAGAAAGTTTTGAAGCATGTTGTGGTTCTCCTCCCAAACAAGGTGTCTCTCGGATCCCGGTGCTGTCATATTACAGATTAACTGTTTGATTAGAAATGTCGTGTGAATTGATTTCCTAAAAAGTAGTGGCAACGCTCCATTTGAAACATGTTAATTACTGGCTGATGATCAATACATGTGCGTCTCTCTCCTGGACAGATCCTGAACGTCAGCGCTGTGGTCCTGGCGAACCTGTGTGTGTCCTACATCATGACCAGCCAGAACGAAGAGGTACAAACACATGTGTACAATGCCTACTCATAGGATTACATACTCAACGTATTATAAAGGGCTTTTGATAAGAGTGTCCATCAAATGGCCGATGTTATGTTGTACATTATGTTGAGATACTGGTCAGCTTTTGCCTTTTATAGATGTAGAAATTGTCTCTTTGCGGTATTGTATTGAACATTTATGGGGTTAAAGTCCCATAGACCTCATGCTGCACCAGGAGGCGTAAATATATATTCCAGCCAATAAAACCCATCACAGATTTTTGAACAGTCCCGCCCCTATGCCCCTCCCATCAGATAAAACTGCTTTTCTCTCCTTGCCTGATATTTAATTGGTTTAGACTTTTGAATGATCCCTCACTGCGTTATGTCCCGCCCCCAACATCCTGTTTCAACAGGAAAGACATCAAATCAAGGAAGTAAAGATGCTGTTTCATGGGGTCTTTAATATATTGAAAATTGGAACTGGAGTGACTTTTCATCTTCTGTGGCTTTATTGTCACTCTCTTTTTGAAGTGTATGATTGTGTATTTCACATGTTTCCGTACACGGTGTGAATGAACCTTGTGTCTCCTCTACATCTTCCGCCAGGCTGAAGAGCTGATGAGGAAGATCGAGAAAGAGGAGGAGCAGATCTCCTACGACGACCCGGACAAGAAGGTCTTCCACCTCTGCATCGTCAATCTGGTCATTGGGTGAGTCAGCAGCTGCTGGCATTCACTGATCCTGCTGGAAAAACAGACTTGGGGCCTGATCACATCGGATGAGTTTTTAGCATGAGGGGGCCGCAGCAGTGTATTCCAACTCTGGAGCATTTACTCCTTTAGTTCGGTTTTGAGAACAGTGCCATCCAAACTCTGGTCAGTGTTTCCCATACAGAGGCTTTTTGCGATACGAAATGACAATCAGTTGACCATCAGCTCGTGACGTAGGTAAAGACAGGTATATTTTTACATTAAAATCTTGCCTACAGCAGCATTTAATGATATTTTTCAAATAAAAACTAAGGAAAACTGGGCACAAAAACGTTAGTCACATTCAAAATAATTTTGAAGCCGCAGGTTTTTGCCAGGCAGCCAGACCAACCAAATAAATGTGAAATCCAGTGGATGTTCAGGCAGTAGCCTTTACAAACTATAACTGGTCCAAAGTGCGGCTGCCAGACTCACGAAGACCAAAATGAGAGAATGTATCACTCCTGTTTTAGCTTTCCTCCACTGGCTCCTTGGAAAATGTAGGATTGATTTTAAGATTTTATTTAAAGCATGTAACAGACCTTTAAGCTATGAGGCGACACGAAGCCTGAGATCCTCGGGTAGGAAGTAGGTGTTTGTTCCACATTATTATTACTACTGAAATGGAGCTGCATCAGTATATCAAGTGTGTCAGTTTTATGTGACTTCTGGCTTTCTTTCAGGACCCTTTACTGTGCAAAGGGGAACTACGACTTTGGCATCTCTCGCGTCATCAAGAGCCTGGAGCCTTATAATAAGAAGGTCAGACATTTTGTTGTCCTCTAGGGTTTTCCGGAAAGTTCGTAGAAATCAGACACAGCACGCCTCCCCCCCTCCCTCCCTGGAATAATAGGTTACCCTTGACACATATTTCTCCTGGGGAGCTGTTTGCCTTTTATTTTCCAAAGAGAGCAGGCAGAGTGACGGAGAGAAGATCATGAAGAAAAGTTCATTATAAAACAACCAACCATCGTGGGAGTGATGGAGTGAAGTAATATTTTTTTTTTTTCTTTTTTAGAACTTGCTGGCCCAAAGCCTTGTTCTATATACGCCTGCCTGTGGGAATGTTTTTCCTGTTGGTTTCAGTCACAACAGCCTGGGATTAGACCGATAAATGGGTTTGCTGCTATATTGTGCTGATATTGGTCTTTTATTAAAAATTTAATATCAGTCAGTCAGTGCCATCTACAGTACATCCGATATGATGCAGTAGCTGATTACATATTTATTGTATAATTGATCAATCACTGGTTGTCTGAATTGATTCTAATGTGACATTTTGATCGGATTATTATCATCCTGGGTTTCGATGGAGAGTTTTAGTGTCTGATGGTCTGAATGCAGTTTCAGAGGCTTTTCCACCCTGACAAGAATAAAACTCTCAATATTATTTTTGTGGCATGAACATGGTCAAATTTAAAGATACTGAATATCGGCACAAAATATCAGCTATTAGCAGCTTCAATCCAAAAATATTATTCTCTGCCTTCAAAACCCAAAAGCGGTCAAAGCCTCTTCTCTGAGGTTGGGCTGCTCTCGTTGGGACTTTTGATCTCATCCGACCACACCAGCAGGCAGAGTTTGGCTGCAGCTGTGTCCACTCAGCTGCAGCTGAAAACACAAGCCGTCATCCTGAATGTCGTCCCTTCCTTTCCCTGCACTATCGCTGAAACCTCAACAACAATCAGTACCACAGAATCACATGCAAAGTAAAAGCTGAAAAGGTCAGGAATGTGAAACCGTGCCAGATTAGCCAGACTATCACACCATCTTATCACATCTGACCAGGTTCACAACAATCATGCTAAATAATCAAACCAGTGACTCCAAATTATAAGATTTAGAAAGAAAAACTTTGGTAAATTTACATGAAGTTTGGTGAAAAACCACTAGTGTCCAGGTTGTAGCTCATGCCTTGTTTGGATAGTATATATATATATATATATATATATATTTGTATAGTCATTTTGTTCTTCTAATGGAGGAAACCTTGGGTAAAACTGTACATGAAGTGCATTGTGAAGCAGAAAATAAATCCATATAAGTTTTTGTACAATTTAATCATCATCAAATTAAGAACGTCAGAAAATTCCGTTCAATTAAATGCCCTGTCATTAAGTATAGAGTTACCCCATAAAGTATTCAACCCCTTATTATTTTGTACATTGCATTTATTACATCATGCTCTGATTTTAATAAGTATCATTCACTTACAATGTGCTTCTAATGCGCTCATGATTCCCTACAATGCCTTATGAGCCCCACTTCACGTAAAGTGTTACCAGCCTTTGTAACTGACTGCTATTTGCACCACATCGCCAGTAAATGTACAAACTGACAGGTCCATGTATACGTACATATGTATATGTACAACTCTGTCGGTAAATTTACAAATTGACCGATGCATGTGTACATGTACCACAACGTCGGGTAATGATTGACTAGTACATGTGTACATTGACCATTTTTCCACATTAACCATAACATACTACATCATCTGGTTTCAATCTCTCTCCCTCTCCCTTTTAATTCAGTTCAATTGAGTATTTCTTTATAAACATGAATGTTACATGAACGATATTGCCAAAGCAGATAAATACAATGGGAATTCATCATACAAGAGAACCTAAACTCTCTGTCTGTCTGTCTGTGTGTGTGTGTGTGTGTGTGTGTGTGTGTGTGTGTGTGTGTGTGTAGCTGGGGACGGACACGTGGTTCTACGCCAAGCGTTGTTTCCTCTCCCTGCTGGAGAACATGGCCAAACACATGATCATGCTGAGGGACTCGGTGGTACAGGAGTGTATCCAGTTCCTGGAGCACTGCGAGAGTAAGCAGCAGTCACACACACACACACACACACACACACACACACACACACACACACACACACACACACACACACCTGCAAAAGTGTCTTACTGTTGTATTACAAGTGTAATCAAAACCATTTTGTCAATCAAGAACCTATTATACATGCAATGATTGTAATTTTGTGTCACCATTCTCTTTGTAATAACAGGCTTTGTTTCTCTTCAGATTGTTGAAATCTCAATTTGGAACAAAACTCAGAACCACCAGTTTGTTTGTGCAAAGCTTTTTAGATGATTTGTATATACTGTATATATATGTACTTTTGGGCTTTTTTAAGGCTGAGTTGAAATGACTGGTAATAGTTGCCGTCGTCTCTGCCTGCAGCGTACGGTAAGGAAGAGCCGGCCATCATCGAGCAGCCTCTGGAGGAGGACCGCATCCACATCGGCAAGAACACCGTCACCTACGAGGCACGGCTGCTCAAGGCCCTCTTCTACGAGGTCATTGGCTGGAACCAGTGACATCATCGGACAGAGCCAACGACGTCCTCTGTTTGAAATTGCCGATGCCGTCGGTCGTACCGGTGATGTCACTGACTGGAGCCAGAGATGGCATTTTGTGAACATCGTTGACTCGAAGCACGATGTAATTTGATTGGAATTGGACACACAAATTGACACACACACACACACACACACACACACACACATGCACACAAAACCGCCAATGTACTTTGATTCAAGAGGAAGCCCTGCTCTCCACATCAGATACTCTAATGTTTCCAACAGAGCTGGACATTTCAAACAGGGACCATGAAGCTGTATATTTCCGGAAACATCCGCCAGTTGTTGAGTTCCTTTGGGCGCGTGCACACACACACACACACACACACACACACACACCCACACCATGGGAACCCATTATTTTGAGTTTAGTAGAGTTGGGTAGTGGTTTTGGCAGACTGTTATGATCCCAGTGTGTACCAAAATATCTTATGTAACCATGTTTTTTTTGTTGTTTTTTTCCATTTTGTCCTGACTGCTGGGGGAGGCGGGGGCCATGTGCTCGCACCCCAACTCCTCAGCGGGATCAGCTCCGGTTCTAAAGAAGCCTGGCTGATTTATCAATATGGGCGTTCTCTCAGTCCATAGTCCTAGTTTTTTGGAAGAAAATGGAAGCAGAAACTCTTTTTTTTAACATTTATTATCAGTACTTGTGGATTGCAGTCCGTCTATACAGTTAACTGTGTAGTGAAACAGTTTCGAGCCCCGTTGACTTCCTCTAGCATTCAAATGCTAACACATTTTCCTGTACCTCACAAACCAAATCTGGTGCTTTCTGCATAGATTAAATAATAGAGTGATATTTCAGATAAGCTTCTTATTGAGCTGAACTACGTCTTTTTTTTTTCTAGAAATACTCCCAAGTTTCTTTGCCGTTGTTTCATAGAGTCTATTTATTCTGATATAGAGTGAAAGTCAATACACGATACATGAGAACACCTTCTATCTACATGCTTTCATATATCACTATTATCAAATCAAGACAACTTTACATTCAGCATCAATGCTGAGTTGCATCAAGGCATCAAGTGGGTGAAAAGTGGATGAAAAAGAAAACATGTTTTACTGAAAAATAAAGATAATTATTTCACATTTTTGTAAATATTTTCATTGCCCTGCAAGGTTTTCATCTACAAAATACAGTCTCAGCTGATTAGGAATGGAAGTTTTGCCTTAAGGTTGAACAGGGTATATTTTGGCTATATTTCAAAAGGCATTGTGATTGGGTTTAATTGGTCCCAGAGATGTGGGACTGATTCAGCACATAATAATGTCTTACCGAATCCAACATGACAAATCAAAAGTGGAAAAAAAAAAGTGACTTTCTTTAGTTTCTGTTTTGTACCAAGCATTTTATTAAGCATCTTATGACTATGTTCATAAAGCAACATATTGTGTCGGAACAGTCACCAGCTGCATATACAGAACATCTCTACCCAGCGAGCCAGAGCATTTTGCTCTTCTGAACGCACCCCCTGCTGTGCTGCAGGGTGAAGGGGGGGTGAGGGGGGTTCAGGAGAGCGGCCTCTTGGTTATGTCCTGCTCTGTCAGGTAGTAGCTGAGGTATCCTCCCAGCGCACTAACAGCCACACCTGTCATATGACTGGAACAGCCATCTGGAAGAATAGAAGACAGTAGAACAGAAGAGAAAGGAAGAAGAGGGAAGAGAAGAGAATAAAATGGAATGGAATAGAAGAGAATGGGATGTAATAGAAGAAAGGGGAATGGAAGAGAAGGAAATGGAATAAAAAATGGAATGGAATGGAAGAAAGGGGAATTGAATGGAATAGAGGAGAAGAGAATGGATTAGAAGAGAAGCGCACAGAATGGAAGAGGGTGGAATGGAAAAGAAGGGAAGGCAATAGAGGAGAATGGAATGGAAGAGAGGAAATGGAGTGGAAGAGAACAGAATAAAATGGGAGATGTTATGATAATGATATTATGCCGCCTGCGCCCTTTGACCCCTTTTTCTCTCCGTTACCAGCGGCGCTCACAGCTGAGCTTTGTGTTTGAGCAGGAGAAAAAGCCTCCTGTCCTGTCTGATCACAGCCTTATTAGATCGTTTTCTTTGCTTTCAAAATCATTTAGATTTGGCACATAAGCATGTATCCAAAGTCTTTCTACTAATCTCTCTCACACACACACACACACACACACACACACACACCTCGTAGTGTCTTGTCCCTCCTCTTCACTCTCCTGTGGGGCTGCAGTTGTTCCAGCAGCTCGTCTCCAATAATCTGGGAGATGCCTCTCTCTGAGAAGAGGCAGACAGTAGAGCTCAGCAGAGACATTCAGACTGCTCAGCCATCCTGACAATGGCTACGTTCACATGCACGTAAAGATAGCCATTGTTCATACTCTGGTTAAAGAAATGAGCAGTGAGTAGATAGTGACATCATTTTCATTTTTGGGTGAACTATTCCTTTAAGGTCTTAGGTTAAGCTGTTTACATTTGAACCCTGCGATTGAGTCTCCCAGTTGCCATTAGTAATCCACTTAACAGAATATTCCTCCTCCCCCTTTGACTGAGCAGTAGGTTACTTCTAATGCATGTGAAAGAAATGGTGATCCAATCGATCCCAATAGTAATTGATGTAATTGATGTCACCGAAAAACACTGCCGTGTTTTTCGGTGACATCAAAATGTACACATAATGCTGTGTGAGTTTGTGTTTGCACAGACAGTGAAATCCAAAAGGCATGTTTCCATGCCACAGTAACACCTTTAATATGGTAAACCAGGCATCTTAACCAGGTTTCTCCTAATCAGAGCATCGACCCAAAACCAGCTTACTGGAGTAAAAAGGGTTAAGAAGGGAATTCTCTGTGCATGTAAACATAGCCAATGTTAGCAATATGACTGGTTTTACGAAATTAAATATTCATGAGCTCTGAATATGTGTTTGAATAAACCATATGAGAGATGCTGTTACACTCACCATCGCTCCCAAAACATCCCGCTTCCTGATCCTGCAGCCTGAGAATGTGCTGCAGCCAATCAGCTTTGTAGAAGTCAGAGAAGCCAGCCAATCCACACAGCAGTACTGTCAGCAGAGAGGAAAATAATTAAAGTCAGTCAACCCCACTCTGGACATTTGGGAATATTTCTAAATATATTACCATTCAGCTGAAATTCCACTGTATTTCACAGGTTATTAGAGAAGATGAAACATTAATGATCCCTGTTGGTAAATAACAATACAGCAAATGGCCGGTATTTATACATAATGTAACCAACAATATCAATGCTAGAATGTGTTAAGTAGAAATGTATGAATGAACCGTATGAGAGAATATGAGTTACAGTTTTATGAGGATGTGCAATAAAACAGCAGTAGAACATATTGTACAATGTGAAAATATCCCAAAAATATTAAATGCAGTACGAAATAAGTGAAGAATTATACAAATATTAAGATGCACACATAAATTCTAAAAATTAGAATAATATAAATAGGAGAATATGAAGAAAACATGAAAATATACAGCTGCATCGTCTGCAAAATGTGTCACTTTCATATTTGCAGGTCAGATTTTTCCTTTTTAGCTGTTCACCTTACTGTTCACCAACTCCAGATGGAGGCACGGGACAGTACAGATGAAGTGAAGTCCGTTCCCTGGTACCATGAGCTCCGGATAAAAAGACACTCACTGTTTTCGATGAAGATGTCCTGCGTCTGTCCGCTGAAGTCGTCTTTGATGATCTCCATGTTGCTCTTCATCATGTTGGAGCAGAAGATCTTCTGGTAGCTCCGTTCGGTCATGTTGGCCCGCGACGCTCGCATGTCGCCCTTCAGCATGTTGGAGCAGCCTTTCTGCAGAGACGCAGGGGAGGGGTCACTATTAGGGTCTGACCGATATGGGTCAACTTCATACCCATTAGCTGATATTTTGTGCCTTTATTCAATGTCTTTAAACGTGATCAATTACCTCCAAACATATCCATCATATTGGAGGTGGATGACACTGACTGGTCAACAGATGTTTTTAATAAAATGTCATATTCATGTTCATGTGCAATCACCAAATAAGCAAATAAAGCTTATATCACACGCTCTTTTGACAACTCAAGCTATTTCCCTCAAGGTGTTCAAGCTGCTGGTGGATGTTTATTTTCAGAGGACTGAAATTCATTCAGGTTTTCTAATCTTCCTCTTGGACTAGTCCACTCTGCCAGGTGTGTATATTAGTGTTCGACCGATATGGGTTTTTGATACTTACAATATTTTTTTGTATTGAAGCTGTCAAAAATGCCAATATCAGCCTGATATATCCGCAAACCGATACATCAGTCTAACCACAACTGACCAGTAAAGTTTCCCTCATCAAGAATTTACTGTCAATTTTGTACAGTTTGGTTCTGGTGAGGTATGATTCACTGATGCTACGTTTCATTTAATCATGAATCCTGCACTTTGCAAGTTAATCACAAACAGGTTCATAAGGTCAACCTAGATCCTCTGTCAACACTTTTCCTTAAATCATTTTTATCATTGATTGGATGATTTCAACCGGGCTTTTTGTTGTGCGTCTCACCATGGTTCCGATCATGAAGTACAGCAGCTGGTGGGAGAGCGAGTAGTGTGGACAGCCGAAGCGAGTCATGGTGTCCCGACAGGACTTGGTCACGATGCAGGGCGTCCCGTTGTTCTTCCTGTACGGACAGACACAGATGACTGAGGGGGGTAAGTTTGCTCATATGTTTGGGTGTTATTCTACACATGTACAGCTGAGTAGCATGGTGATGCTGGTGGCTCACAGGCTCGAATTCCCCGCACCAGTTGGAGAACAACCACCACCACTGGACTGCCTTTCATCCATAACACTCAGGCCTATAACTGTGACAGTCTGCGGTGTACTGGCTCGCTCACAGCTGTTGAAAACCCCAAACCCAAATCTGTGTAAAGCCTTCTATAGAGTACAACAGGTGGTGACACTTCAGCCTGTGTCCCCGTCCCTACCAGGTGCCCAGCAGCAGCGTCATGCACTTGTCGCTGAGCTGCTCGTCGTAGCACTCGGAGTTTCGGGTGGAGGAGTAGGCCAGGCTGGAGTCTGTGGAGCTCCACTCCTGAGGCACCAACCAGAACCTCCACGACAGCAGGGGCTCAAACTCTGCAGGGGACCAGGGAGGGAGAGAAGGAGGGAGGGAGGGAGGGAGAGAGAAAGAGGCAGTCAGTTAGTTTTACAGTCAACTGAATCTCAGCGTGAACCTTAGATGTTTTCACTGAATCTTAAAGTGGTAATCTGCGAGATCCTTGTCTTTTTTTATTTAGTCTCCATCTTTGTTGCCCAGCTTTCGTTGCTGCATTTCTGCACTTACTTTACGGCACTTACTTTATAGAATTGCTGATATAACAATGTACATGAGTTTTTTTTATGTTTGTGCGTCTCTCTGTTCAGGAGATTGGGAGGGGTCGTTAAGCCCAAGACATCTCTTCAGGCGTCTCCTCCAACCTCTCTGCTCAGTATATAATAAAAACACTTTTTTTCCTCCAATGTCTTCCTGATGAGATGTCTTTCACTAAGCATAACCATCCAAAAGGCCTTTAAAGCTGCACTAGACAAGATTTTTATGTAAAAATACACCTGTGTTATCAGTCTAAATCACAAGTGGGGCTGCAACAGAGAAAAGCATCTCATCTCCACTGATTGAGACGCCGTAGACTTGGCCTAAATTCTGGAGTCAGTATGGTCACTGGTGTGAAATCTTCCCCACAGAGGGCAAATCAAAACTTAATGAAATAGAAAACTTTCTAGTTAACAGCAGCAAGCGAGTTCTCTGTCCACAGAAAGATTATTGTTTTTCACCATCTCCATCCCATCAGCCATTAAGAAGGAGAAATTTATGTCAGAGGAAAGCACACTCTACTGACATCAAGTTACATCATTTCTGGGTAATGAAGTCCTTCAAACAGGTTTCTCCCGCTGCCACCTGGCGGCGCCACAGAGCGAAGCTTCCTGCGGCGGCTGTGACTCACCTCTGTAGTACTTGGGGTCGTTCTGCTGCAGCGCGGCCACGGCCTTGTCCAGGCTTTGGTCCAGCCGTCGGACCAGAGCCACGGCGGCGGTGCGCTGCGCCCAGCTGAGCGGGTCGGTGTGGGGCCAGGTCCGAACCGCCTCCTTCAGTTCAGCTGGGAGAGACGACAACATGGGAGCAATCAGGATCAGGTGGCCAACGAGACAAAAGTTAGGCAAACTAGTAGGAGTCCTTGTCGTCAAGAAAAGAAAGTCGTGGTGCATTCTCAAATCCATGCAGCATCACCAAAATGACACAGCACGCTCTTTTCTTTTTCTTTAGTGAATCTAGGCCTGGGTGAGCTGCCTAAAGCTTTAGAATATAATTAACACATTTGAATGTTATCCTGGCATTAATGCATGAGCTTCCCCATTGGTCGCATCACTGCAACAAGACAAGCTGGCTAAACAGTAGGGTTGGAACAATATATTGAAATTCAATATATCACAATACAAAAATGTGACAATACGTATCGTGGGGCAGAAAAAATTAATGGTAATATTAGCTCTATGTTATTCTGCTGTAGTAATCACAAATGAGACGCTTGACCATCACAGTTTCACAAGCTCTCCATCCAAATTATATTATTTGCACTTTGTAAAGACATTTTTAAATTGTTGTTTACATTCTAGCAGCCAATGGCATCGCTGGAAAGATTGGTGTCTCAGAAATGAACATAATTCCGCACAGTCAGACTTTTTTATTAAACTTTTATTTATTACATCGTATCGTGTATATATCGAATCATGAACCCCATATCGAAATATCAAATTGTATCATGAGATAAGCTTATCTTCCCATCACTACTAAACAGAAAGTTTTATTATGACCTTTTCATCTTTTTTGCTATTACTATGTCCATATATACATGATACCTGTACAGGACTCCTAGGTTGTTGAATTTCAGTAGGCAATTGTTCTACTTTTGCTTTGTGATTTTATAACTAAAACCTTGTGGAATGCAGTGTTAATCCATGAAGCGGTACAAAACTAATGAAAAACTAGTGATCGGATCCATGATGCATTGATAATGTGTCCCATTAGTCCCATTTAAGGTCAGCTATAATCATGAACAGCATACAACATGATGTCACTAAAGAGCCACTTTAACTCGTTTATTTTATCTTATGATTCATCTTGTTGACTTCCTGTCTGAAGGCAGGTTGTTCCGGTCTGCAGCTCCGGAGAAGAAAGTGCAGTTTCCCAGCCAAGCAGGTAAATGAACCCGGTGTTGTGAACGGGTCTGTCTGTACGTTGGGAGAAATAAGCGGTCCAGTGCTGCGGGTAATCTGATGCAACACACTGAGCTGCTCTGCTCTCCACAGGAAGCCAGCAGAGGAAACAAGCCCTTCATATGTTTGGATTGCTTTCATATAAATACCTCTAACTGTGCAAATGTGGCCAAGAAGCTGCAATGCCAGATAAACATAATTCCCTAACTAAGTCGAATGTCTTAAGAATATAGTTATTGATAAAAAAAAAGGTGAAAATAATCTTTTTCTAATTGATTTCATCAGTTATCAGTCAGTGCAAAAGGAGAGATACCAAACCATGATACTGCAGAGAACTGGGTTTACAAATGAAGTTCATCATACAAAACAAGAGGCTTTGGTTCAGTATTTCTTCAATAGTCAATATTTATTATAATACAAGTGTAAAAAAACATGTAGGTGAGCCTTGTGATCCTGTTTGCATCACTACCCCAGGCAGCGCACTGCTGAACACACAAGCTTTATGTTAAAGAACCGGGTTTGTTGATGTGATACTATAACTCAAGCTGTTCAAGTCTTTTTTTTATGTCAGTGACCCAAAATACAGACACATCAGGGCCACACGTCCCCATTTGGTAAGATTTTGTCCCAGTGACCCATATGGGGAGATCTGTAGCCTCCTGTTGTTGATTTAGTATTGACTGTACATGGAGAGATAATAGAGGAGAGTTAAACCACTCATCCTTATACTTCTTTCTCTTCTTGTTGCTGCAGTTGCATTTGTATCAAGGCCTTTTTTCCAGAGGCTTTTATAATGAGTTTTATTTTTTTATTTGTGTTTATTTTCTATTCCTTGTTTTGCAGTTATCCTATTATTTACTTAATTGTTCTTGTTGCTCTAGGTGTGTTTTTATCGATACTACCATCTGTACTCTGCTTTTATTTGCTGTTAAGCAATTTGTAACAATTGTTTTGAAAGGTGCTATATAAATAAAGTTTATTATTATTCCCTAATTGGGGTACAGTCTAGTGAATTAAGTTATAGTGAAATTAAGCTGTCTCACTGGGGATCCCCTGGAACTCCCCTCGGGGACCCCTGGGAGCCCCGCGGACCCCACTTTGAGAACCACTGCTAGAATAAACCACAACAACAAAAACTATCCGCCTAATTGAAATGATTGCAGCGGAAACGACAAGCAGTTTTCTAACGGTGCCGCTGGTTTGCTTCCTATATGCGGTGCTGATGTGAGCCAAAAACAACAAGAACAACAACAACTACAAACAAAAACAACAACAACCCCCTATGCAGCTGCGTTTTTCGGCTCATTCTAACCCATACTGTAGTTTGCAGCGCCCTTACCCTGCAGGATGAGGAAGCCGACCACCCCGTCCAGGTTGATGTTCTCGTGCTGCTCCTCCAGGAACGCGGCGCCCTTGGTCAGGCTGTTCAGGATGTCGTCGATGACCTCTTCTTGCGACGCGGAGACCGCGGCAAGGGCGAGGACCGCGAGCAGGGGAAGCCTCGGCATGTCGGACCCAGATGTCGCATCAATTCCTCCGGCAGAGAGGAGGGGATGGCAGACTTTTTCTGACCGGTAACAGGAAGAAAAGTGCGGAGGCCGGCCGGCGGTATAACAGCTGTGACGTGAGCTGTGGGTGGCTGTCAGAAGAAAATCCAGTTTATTTTACATTCATTATAATACAGGATGCAGTGGCCGAGTTACTCACGTTCAATACACTGAATTCTCCTAGAGGAATGGCAATACTGTCTATATTAGCGCTCAGTTGAGGTGTGTTCCAGCAAAATTGATCTCCATCAAATAAATTCTCATATATATCCATCCATTCATTCACCTAGATGGATACTAATATTTCTATTGATTGGTCAATATAGGCTAATTATCACAATATTTGAAGGTTTTTAGTCTAAGAAAGAGATTAATGCAATAAACAGCATGCAGTCAGAGAACAGAGAAAAATATTCATGCATTATAATAATGGATAAATGGTGATTTCATGCATGAGAATACTGACACACTTCCCAGTCACAGCCAAAAATAACTAAGTAGCCTAGTCAAGGGACTTTGTTATTTGTGATTAGTTGCACAGTAATGCTGCGTTCAAGTCGTATGGGGAAAACCGTCAGTGCGGCATGACAGTTAAAGGGAACGACTTGGAAATGTCCAAAGCGTTCAAACTCATTTGAAGCCGCCAGCACTCTGTGACTGAAGTTTTCAGTAGACATGGATTTTTCCTCATTATCGTTTTCACACGCGGCCCGCCTAGTGGCCGATGCTTTTGAGTCGATGTTTTACAGCAAACCAAACACTGAACTGTCCAAACCCAGTAAGCAGTTATGTCTCGCTGTGGCATTTTTAAGAGTTGTGATCACAAAACGATGCATGTGATGAGAATTGTTCATGTTGTTCTTGTTCTTTGAAATAAATATAGGCTATCATCCCCCCCTCCCTACACTTGACTGCATGTATTTCCTTGTTGGTGACATCAGAAATAAGGAAGTCGGAGAAATCAGGGTTAATCACCAAACCTCAAGTTTCCTGGTAGCATGTACCACTGAAAGCTGAGGTGATTTTCTAGTAGTATGTAGGCTACCACCTGAATGAGGTGAACTGTATTTTTAGTAGTATTTCCTACTTGAAAACCGAGGTGAACTGCATTTTTAGTAGTATTTACCACCTGGAAGCTGGGATTGACTGTATTTTCTAGTAGTATTTACCACAACATGAACTATCCTTTACCTCAACATGTACTTTACCACAACAACATTTACCACAACATGTACTTTGTAATTCATTGTATTGTTTGTGCTGTATTTTATGTCGACCTGCCCTGGGACTGCAGATGGAAATTAGCAAATAGCTATAATCTGGTGCAAAGCATCTTTTATCTTTTCTGAGATCAATGTTCTCTCTTGCGCATGGTCCCTGACAAATAAACTTAAACTAAACTAAACCACCTCAAGCGCTATGACGGTATTTTCAATTAGGAAGCTCGTACCTCCCGTTTTCCTCGTAGGGTTTGAATGCAGCACAAACTGCGGTCCGTTTAATTCAAGAACGCCTCCCTCAGCGAGCCACGTCACGCGGAAGTGGGAACCGCAAACAAACATGGCGGACCACTACTACAGTTGCATGACTTTTCTGAGTGTTTCTGCACTAACTACGGTGCTTTCGATCGTGTTTTATTTGACAAGCGCAAACGCAACATGGTCGGTAGTCTCCCTTACTGTTATGGTCGTGTGCGTGTCCCAATTTTTACGAAAATTGCGGGAACGAGACGCGCAAACTGACCGGCGAGTGTGTGTGCTTGTGTTGGGGGACATCGGTCGCAGTCCTCGGATGCAGTATCATGCGCTGTCTCTCAGTAAACACGGATACAACGTTACTTTTGTTGGGTTTTTAGGTAAGACCGCTGCACAACAAGCGACACCACAGCAGAAATTCGTACTGTCATTCACATGGCTCCCGTATATCAGGGTGTCTGCCAGCCCGAGCCCGGATACCTGACGCTCTCTTGTTAGGAGAGAACTTGATGCCAAACTTCATTTAAAATTATTAGTTTCTTTGAATATCGGCAAACGTATACAAATCCTAGGACGTGACCTAAGATCTTTTATGAAACGTTAGGATGCTCTGGTCAATTCGGCGTATAGAAAACTCACCAAGCAGAACTTCAGTTTAATACAGTTTCAACTTTTAGTGTTGGTTTGCCTGTTATTCGCTTACTTGCACCGAAATACACAGTGGAGGGCGGTAATGAGCAATATAAACCAATTCTAAAAAATGTTTTTTTTATGGAAATTAGGTGCTGCTGTCTGGATCAGATGTATGCCGAATTTGACATTTGGTAAAATTTTATTAAGTGGCGTCATATGAGATGTGTACGTTTTCCGTGTAATTTGCAGATTTTTATTGGAGTTTGGTGTGGCCTTCTCTCCAACAAGGGACAAATTAAGTGAGAAATCTTCCTGGTTGACACAGACTGTGACAGTACTACTGTTTTTTCCTCTTCAGACTTAATTTGGGGTGAAATCTTTCTTTGATGTGATTAAAATGGGCATTCTTAAGAAATCTCAAATGAATGAGTTGAATCATTCAAGCGTCCTAGCCGTTTGTTACGCTGACTGATTATTTGATTTCAGACACCAAACCGCATCAGGATGTACTCAGAGATGAGAAGATAAGGATAGTTCCTATTGCAGAAGTGAAAGGCATTCGAGGTAACTGGTTTACTAGCTGCATGTCTGTCTCAACAGTGGGCGTTTTTCAGTGGATTATTCAGTGATTTTTTGCTCAGACAAACTGCTGTCTAACTTTCCTGTGTTGCTTTTTCAGCGGGACCAAGAATCCTTACATATGTGACCAAGGTGATTCTCCAGTCTGTGCAGCTTCTCCATGTGCTGCTGAAGATGGAGTTACAGTCTCATATTCTCATGCAGGTGTGTGTGTGTATGTGCATTAAAACAGTTTGTTTGTAGTGACATGTCAGTAAGCTAACATATAGCACACACATCGTTCAACACTCCTAATGTGTTGGATTCAAAGTAAAGGTAGGAGAGGATCCGAACTGTATTTGAAGCATCACAGACTTTGCTGTAATTACCTTTCAGTACAATCTCTTTCTTCTCTATCTGTATATATTTCTGCTTATTCTTTTTTCCTATTACTCACCAATCAAAGCTCAAAGCTGAGGTGAACAGTATTTTCCGGTAGTATTAACCACCTGAAGTGCAGTGACGGTATATTCAATTAGGAAGCTTGTACCTCCCGTTTTTCCTGTAGGACTTGAATGCAGCAGAAGCTACTCCAGAGAATGGCTGTGGTCCTTTTAATTCTTAATTCAGTCAGGTTCCATGTTCATAATTTACAGAAGAGACCTATTTCTATACCTATATATATTTTCAATTTTCTATATACTTTTAATAGGGAATTCCATAATATTCTGCTTTTATAATTTTTGGTTGTGTTTAATGTAACCTACAGGAGCAGCCTACCAAGATTCCTTGTATGAGCAAACTTTACTTCACAGCTAAACTGATTGTGTTCATATCCCAGAATCCCCCTGGCTTGCCCAGCATTGCGGTGGCTTGGCTCGTGTGCGGACTGCGTGGGTCCAGGTTTGTCATCGACTGGCACAACTACGGCTACACCATCATGGCCCTGTCCCACGGAGCGGGGCACCCTGTTGTCCGACTGGCAAAGTGGTCAGTACTGCTGCTGTGTGGGGACTCGGGTCACATGACTTGAAACTTGAGACTTGACTTGATGCATGAAGAGAAGACTTGAGACTTGACTTGTACTTTGATGACTTGAAAAGGTTTCTAAAGTCTTAGCTTGAGATCTTGTGTTTGTGTAAATGACTCAGATTGAAAGTGATGAGATTTGTTCCAGCAGACGACTGAATTTAAATTCTGTTTTCTGAATTTGTATGGAATGATTGAATTTATTGAAGTTGAAACTCATGATGCTCTTACCAAGTTTTTATCCTATTAAAACCATATTGCATTGAAAAGTCCTAGATATTTAGTTTTCTTTAAGATATTAAATTGATACTGGACTCTTGATTTGTTCTGACTTGACTTGCTGTTCTACATTTAGACTTGAGACTTGACATTAATGACAGGGACTTGACTTGGTAATCAACATTTAGACTTGTGCTTCAAGACTTGAGACTGACTTGGGACTCGAGCAAATAAATTCATAAGCTTATAGTGTATATTTAGTTTATTTTGTAATAGTAATAGTGCTAATTTACTGTAATACTGATTTATCGTTGTACTTCCTATACTGTCACTAATTACTGATATGAGTTGAATATCATTTTGTAGCCTATGTAGCTTTAGAAATACTCTGAGTATGGGTACATTACAGTTACATACATCCATATGTGAGTTCAACATGTTCATGCATGCAACTCTGCAAAGGTAACCACATGTGGAAATATAATAATAACTCTGTACATCAAAACTCAAAAACAGCATGTTTTCCCAAGATATAATGGCTGATATATTGTTTTATGACAAAAATTCATAGTATTCATGTTAGTAAGTATTATCAAACTTATGTCAGTTAGGCCTATATGAGGATAGGGCCTTTACATGTATAAAGTACAGTTTGTTTGCCTTATGATCACTGACTTGAGGTCTGGTCTCGCATGATATTTTGCCATGAATTTGATATTTACACAGTCTAAAATTTCAGTTGAATCTACTGTTCTATTTATAGGGCCTGGAGAAGTTTTGTTTTTTTTGTTTTTTTACAGTTTCTCTTCCCGCTCTCTCCCAGGTACGAACACTTGTTTGGCCCTCTGGCCACTCACAACCTGTGTGTTACCAACGCTATGAAGGACGACCTGCAGAGGAACTGGGGCATCAAGTATGACTTATTTTGTTTTGGACTTATTCTGCATGGGACAAAGCGCACACATGCATGTATGGGAAATCCCCTGCAATAGAATAATAGAATACAGCAGGATTTATGAAGAGGATGGAAGCAGCCCCCACATGTTGAACCGCCACCTCCGTACCACCTAACCAGCTCCATTTACCTGCTGGGTTTGTGTGACAAATGGAATAAAGCTGCAGGACAGAACAACTCCAATCCCTGAGATTATAGCTACATCTTAAACCATTTATTCTTATGAAGGAACTTGGTTAATAATGATTTTTTTGGATTGTGTGACCTCTGCAGGGCGACCACTCTGTACGACAGACCGCCCTCCATCTTCAGAGAAACGCCACTGAAGCTCCGACACGATCTGTTCGTGAGACTGGCCAAGACTTTCCCTCAGTTCCAGCCTAGCGGGTGAGTGCCGAGGAGAATCTGCTCCAAGACAAAACAAAACAAAACAAAGCAAAACAAAACAAAACACATCCACTTCATTCACATCGATGAGAGCGTCATCATCATAGAGCTGCATTCCCATGTTCCAAGACAGAGATTGATAAAGTCGTCCAGTTAGAGAGGTTCGTTCCTGCACTGGAGCACGATAAAACAATATTTCTATCTTTTATTATATCCTTACTTACCTGTTTTCATGTTTCTTTCTTTCCTTTTTAATGTCATTTTACTAGACAAATTCTGTCTTGCTTTTGCTTGTATTTTTAATTTTGTTTGAAAATGTCATTTTTGCTTGTAATTGTTTTAATCCGTTTGTTTTATGTAAAGCACTTGGAGTTGCATTCTATGTATGAGTGGTGCTATAAAAACAAAGTTATTATTATTATTGTTAATATCAAAACCATTTTGACAACATACTGTCCTTTTAAAAAGTACCAGAATTTATTTTAAAGCTTAACATACACACTGCACCGTGCCGTAATGCGTCAACACCAGACCTGTTGTGTGTTTTCCAGGTCGGAGCGTCTGGAAGGCGAGGTGGAGAGGACGGTGTTCTCAGGTCACGACCCTGCTGACGACACGGTGACCTTGACCCCGGGCCGACCGGCGCTCCTGCTCAGCAGCACCAGCTGGACGGGTCAGTACTGATACTGTAGTGATACTGTACTGGTACTGCACTGATACTGTATTGATACTGCACTGGTACTGTACTGATACTGCACTGATACTGCAGGAGGGACACCAGGAGACTTACAGGAGGCTAAGAAACATGACATAGATACATGTACATTCATATACATTTAGCACATCTTGTACATGCTACAGAGGTGTGACCAAGTCAGCTTTGCTCGAGTCTCAAGTCTTGAGGCTCAAGTCAAGTCTCAAGTATAACTGTAGAACACCAAGTCAAGTCCCTGTCATTAAAGTCAAGTCTCAAGTCTAAATGTAGAACAGCAAGTCAAGTCAGAACAAATCAAGCGTCCAGTATCAGTCTAATATCTTAAAGAAAACTAAATATCTAGGACTTTTCAATGCAATATGGTTTTAATAGGATAAAAACTTGGTAAGAGCATCATGAGTTTGATTTCTAGAATCAGTTTCAACTTCAATAAATTCAGTCATTCCAAACAAATTCAGAAAACAGAATTTAAATTCAGTCATCTGCTGGAACAAATCTCATCACTTTCAGTCTGAGTCATTTACACAAACACAAGATCTCAAGTCATGTGACTCGAGTCCCCACCTCTGATATGCTCTGAATTCACTTTTTGTTCCTCTATTATTTTACATACTTTCATAATGTTGTAGTTCATTTTTTCATACTTTTCTTTCATATATTTCTACTTAACACGTTCTATTGTTGAAACCATGTTATGTTTAAACACACCCCATTTTGCTATACTCTTATTTATATCAATTTTTCGTTCCTATTTTCCCTTGCTGTATCCAATTATTATAATTTGGCTGCTGCAACGACTCAGTTTCCCTGCAGGGATCATTAAGTTTCCTCCTGTTTTATCTTATTGGGTTGAAGCTCTGGGTCTTGTGGACAGATTTGATCTGTACAGCACATCATTACATTAAAGACATGAATTGCGTTTCCACTTTTGACTATTACTTTCATTAAACACACCATCATCAGTTCTTTGCTGTCTGATAATCAAATGAACAGGTTTCACTTTCTTTCCACAGAGGATGAAGATTTCTCCATTCTGCTGAAGGCTCTCGAAGGTAGGAGAGCCTTTACACCGCTACCCTTTAATTTTAATTTAAACTGTGTTTTTAATCACGTGTCACCTCGGACATGTTTCCGTTTCAACAGAATACGAAGGGTTCATCAAAGGAGGAGCTTCCTTGCCGTCTTTGGTCTGTGTGATCACAGGTAATCCTCTGAGAACCAACGTTAAAAGATTAAAAGTGTCACAATCATGGTAATCTTGGTTTTATTCGAGCCTAACACTGATAATTTGTGAAACTGTGTGTGTGTGTGTGTGTGTGTGTGTGTATGTGTGTGTGTAGGGAAGGGTCCTCAGAAGGAGTACTACATGAAACTGATAGCCTCCCTCCATTTTGAGCATGTGACGATCTGCACTCCCTGGCTAGAAGCAGAAGACTATCCTGTCTTACTAGGTACGGCTGGTACACACATTCTTTGTGTGTGTGTGTGTGTGTCACCATAGTGGGACATCTAAACATGTGGGTGTGTATGTGACAGTTTTGAAGTTCCTCTCCTTAAACTATCACCAATTGCTGTAACACAACAGTGATCCAACCTCTATCCAGTTCATAAATCTTCTCCACTGTCTGTTCTAAACAGCCGGTGTCTGGTAGCGCTTTCCTGGGAAAAATCCTCTGCCGCACAGGAAGTGATGCGTTTTACATCTTCGATTTGTTTGGAATAAACAGCAGAAGAAGAACTGGGTAGTTAGCATGAGCAGTGATAGCCACCATGGCTGAACAGACAGAGAAAAGAGAAACTCAAACTGCAGCAACAGAAAATCCAAGCTCCGCCCACACTGTGTGATTGACAGGTGATCTGTCTGGGAAGGGCAGGGCAGAGGACAGCAATGAGTGCATTACCGCTTCAGCCATTCCTTTACCAGACTGTGTGTGTGTGTGTGTGTGTGTGTGTGTTGCAGGCTCAGCAGACCTGGGTGTCTGTCTCCACAAGTCGTCCAGCGGTCTGGATCTGCCCATGAAGGTGGTGGACATGTTCGGCTGCTGCCTGCCCGTCTGCGCCATCAGCTTCAACTGGTGAGAGACTCTCCGATTTAGATCCCAGGATGGAGCAGTCAGTGGGTTTTCTCAGGATGATAATAATAATAATAATTAATCTTTATTTATATAGCACTTTTTATAACAAAGTTACAAAGTGCTTCACAAACAAGAGAGATAAAAGACAAAGGATAGATCAATAGGTCAGTGAGGTAAAAGTAATAAAACAGAAATTAATACTACTACTGCTACTGCTACTACAGTTACTACTGCAAATACTGCTGCTACTACTACAATTACTACTACTGCTACTACTACTTCTGCCCCAAAAGATGGGCTGAAAATCCTCTGTCATAGTTTCTCTGAGGCTTTCCTTGAGCTCAGTGATCTTTGGCTGGGATGGTAACTTTGTTGCTTAATGAATCTGTAAAAAAAATAATCTTGTAGTGTGCATCTGCTCTAAAACAACAATCTGTGTTTCCAAGTTTACATGAACTGGTGAAGCATGAAGAGAACGGGCTGATCTTCAGAGACTCTGAGGAACTGGCTGAGCAGCTCAAGGTGAGAGAAACACGTTGGTGCTTTCTGTGTGTTTCCACAACCAGCAGGCACATACATGTACTGTGCAATTTAGGGATGGGACAATATAAAAAAAAAAGGGACAATACGTATCTTGGGGCAAAAAAAATGAATGGTGATATTAGCTCCATGTTATTCTGCTGTAGTAATCACAAATGAGACGCTTGACCATCACAATTTCACAAACTCTCCATCCAAATTATATTATTAGCACTTTGTAAGGTTTACATTCTAGCAGCCAATGCCATCACTAGAAAGGTGTGTGGCTCAGAAATCAACATAATTCTGCACAGTCAGACTTTGTTGTCACTGAACTTTTATTGATCACATCATATCGTAGTTATATCGAATCATGAACCCCCATATCGTGTATCGAATCATGAATCGTGAGATAAGAATATCGCCCCATCCCTGCAGTGCATACAGTATCTTTTAGATTTGACCATTTTAGTGTCCAAAAAATACAAAGATTTAATGTTTCCCCCAAAGTTGTATTCCTACTTTCCTATTCCTATACACAGCTAATGAAAGTTGTAAAACTATAAATGGGCAGGATAATAAAAAAGACACCAGGAAATTAATTGTTCAGGAACATGAAGTCCAACTGTGTTTAGTAAAGCAGATAGGATACATATTGTACTACTTTAATATATAGTTTAAGATATTTTAATGCTTCTATTTAGATAATTAAATACCTTTTAGAGACCTGTGGATGGCCTGTACCTGCACTTAGCTCCTGCCCTCTTCTTCCTTTGATCATCCCGTGTTAATGTGTTTTGGGGCTGTGTGTGTTTCCAGTCCCTCTTGTCAGACTTTCCCAGTGCGGAGGGCAGACTGGGCGTGTTCAGGAGGAACCTGCGGGCCAGCAGGGGGCAGCGCTGGGACGACAACTGGGACCAGAACGTCCTCCCGCTGATCTCTGCTGCACAGTAGACACTCAGGTTCTACTGGTTTGGATTGAAGCCGCCGATAACTGGTATTTCGTACCGATATTCAGTAACTTTAAATTTGACCATTTTCATTCCAAAAAAGTTACAAGTATATTCAGCGTTTCCTCCAGGAATTTTATTCTTGGCAGAGAGGAAAAGTCTCTGAAACAGCATTGAGACCATCATGGGACACTAAAACTCTCCACTGAAACACAGGCTGATATGACGATGATGATGATGATAAAATATTCATCCATACTTGTGTGGAATTTGATCAATGTCATATTTTCAGGTTCAGGGCCTCCCAGAGAAGATCATATGTAATCAAACTCCATCATATCAGAGGGAGATGACACCGACCGGAGGATTTTGTAATGAAAGGCCAATATCGGCAAACCGATATATCGATCTATCCCTAGCGGACTGACTCTGCTGAAATCACCACAGCACCAGGCCATCAGGATGCTCGATCAACATGTGGATGACTTTGGGAAACCACAGGAGCAACGTTAGAACAACGTCAAGATGAAAATGGACAATGAACCGGCGTGAAATCCAAAGGAAAATATCGAGCCTGTTACCTTGGAACAAGACGGCTAATGTCAGGGAGTTAGAGTGTGAACATAAAGAGAGGATGAGAGTAGGTCGGTCTGCTGGGTGTAGATTAGCAGCAGGTTAGTGGATTCTCATAGTGTAGACATGGGATGTTGGCAGTTTGAAATGAGACTGAAAAGGACTTTCTTCTCTCTGTCATGTAGGAAAAATATCATGACTTTAAAATCAGGTATTGGATGCATTTTGCCTCTTCTTGACATGAGGGAGAAGGTTAGGCTGCGTTCAAGAGAAGCCAGAAAGTCAGAAAATCCTACTTCCTACTAGGTCACATCACCATGGCAGCAGACACTGTAAACAAATCAAGTTTCATTCTCAGCGTTTCATGTCTTGCATAGATAAGAAGGGCGATGACACGGCAAAGTGCGGTACAAGTGTGAAACTCTATTCATATTCTATGAGCAAAACAAATCGACATTTTCTGTGGTTGCTTTTTCTGTGTTCGCATAATTGATGTGAAATGTATATGGTGTAAATAATTTGTTGTTACCTATTCAAGGTTGTCAAACAACAGCAGGATCATTAAAATGTTTTCTTTGTCTCAAAATGCTAACATGACCGCTCTCATACGGAAGTTTTCACAGAAGTTTGGTAGCTTGTTAGAATTTTGTGACTTCCAGATAAATAAATTATAATGATCGTGCAGTTGTTTGACAGCAGTGAAAAAGGTCCTGGGCAATTAACAACACCACATACATTTCACATAAATTATTAGAACACAGAATGAGCAACCACATAAAATATTGATTTATTGTTTTGCTTATAGACATTGAATAGGGTTTTGCACTTTGCAGCCGTGGCCCATGTGTCACGCCAGTCTTATCTAGCTGTCAAAACACCTGTGTGGTAAACAGTTAAACATACATTTTAAATTTAAAATTCCACTTACAGTTGCTTAGGTTCTATGCTAACTAGCTAGCTAAAATCGCCAAATTGAGTTCAGGAATGAAACATCTGGGGATTTCCGACCTCCGACTTTGAACAGAACGCAGCGTTATTCTTTTAATTTGAGTTCTTCACATGTTAAGGAAAAGAAGCGCAGCACTAATGCAGGTGAGATAAATGAGGAGATCACTGGTGCTGCTGGAGAGGAATCAATCAGAGCTATCATCTCTCCATCTGTACAAACCTGTTCATTCCAGCGGTATTTCCTACTTCAGAGCACTTGAATGTATGAATGAGACTTTGATATCGTGTACATTTGTAAATAAAATCTTTATTGTGCTACAGCGGTGTCATATGTACAGTTTAATCAGCTCTATGGTAGAGACTCTGTTGTAAGGGAAAACATGGCTGACTGGTCCTGTGATCAGATGGTGGCTGATCCCCGCGCTCTCTGTCAAGAACAAACACACATGGTCGTCCCACACGTCAGAAATTTGAATTATTGATAGATAAAACTATTTGCAGCATCCTGGGATAAGTGGCAACAAAGAGAGTTAAGTAACTTCACAAAATAATTGATATTTATGTAAAGTCAGGTGGGATTTCTTACTAAGCTGTAACTACCGCTGCATTCATGTCATATGGGAAAGACTGAAGATTCAATACTGATGTCTGCTACAAGGAAATACTTGTAATCAAGTGGAGGGAATGTTACTCCATAAAACAGACAAAATGAAGGTCAAGTTATTTTATGGATACAACTCTTAAAATATTTTGGTTTGTGGTTGAGATTACAATGTTTGTTTTGCTGTAAAACATGAACTCAGATGTATCATCACACAGCACATGTACAGTACTGTGCAAAAGTCTTAGGCATATGTCAAAGAAATCCATAAAGCAAAGATGCTTTCAAAACTAATGAAAAGTTTCTGAATATATAAAAAAAATATACAAGAAACAGCAATTTATATAAAAAATCTAGGGCGCCTAAGACTTTTGCACAGTACTGTATGTGACATGTGAAACAGCTGATGAGGAGAAACCAAAGTCTACAGAAACAATCAAACATGGTGTCTTGGTGTCTTGTTTCTAATGGGTTTGAACACTGAACATTTCCAAGTCGGTGCTTTGAACCGTCAGCTCATACCGACAGTTATTCCCTTGTGATATGAATGCAGCAGCGTATTGTAAAATGTAAAGAAAACAAGTCTCTCGCGCTCAGATTTCCTCACACCAACACATCCTGCTCTTACCCAGCTGGAGCTTGAAGCAGTTGTATGTGTCGGGGTTTCGTATCGTAGAGGAGATGAGGACCTCCGGGGGGCCTTCGGGGGGAGACGAGCCCCTCAGGATCCTGGACAGCAGCTTCACCAGACAGCCGATGACGTCGGGGTCGTACACCACATCTGGACCACAGGGGGGGGGGAGACGTTTTTTTAAAGACCTGACATCAACGGCTTATTTTACAATACATGTATTAGCTCCAAAATGCATTATCAGTATAATTTTATATTGTGAAACATTGCAATTTAGGTTCGACCAACATGGGTTTTTGACGGCTGATAATATTTTTAGACTGAAGTCGCCGATTGCTGATATTTGACCATTTTAACGTAAAAAAAATTGCAGTGATTCCCAGAGAATTTTCTTCTTGTCAGAGTGGAAAAGCCTCTGAAACATGTAGAGCATCATGGGACACTAAAACTCTCCACTGAAACCCAGACTGATGAAACTCTTTTAGGGTTAGCGGCTCTTTAAGACAGGATGACCCACCCACATCTGCTATTGGCTGGTCTTTGGTGCCAGGTGATGTCACCTTCTATACAGTACAACAGGTGGTCATCACCTGGCACCAAAGATCAGCCAATAGCAGATGGCAATTTCCGTAGCATGCTTTTTACCATTAGATATGAGGCTTAACACAGATTTGGGTTTGGGGTTTAGTTCCTCTTTAACACCCGGCACATAATGAGACTAAACTACCTGCAGCGATAACGATGTTAGCCCCGATCTCTCGGAGCCGCTCCTCGGTCGCCGCCCCCCAGTCCAGCTCCTCCACGCGGACCCCGGGCCCGGTCCGGCCGTCCAACCCGTTCAGCCGCACGTTGTCCCGCAGCTTCTGCAGCACGCTGCGGTGGCAGTCGCTGAACACGAACCTGGACGGGCCACAGGAGCGACACACGGTGATGCCGGTCAGCCCCACGCCGCTGCCCAGCTCCAGCACCGTCCTGGGAGGGAGGGAGGGGGGGGGGCAGTTAAAACAGGAGTCAGGCAATGCGGGCAGGACGGTTTCTTACTGTTTGGTCAGTCTCTTCGACCCCCTTCCTGTCTGTGCTCCATCTCTGCTCTGAAAATCATCTACCACCATCCCCATTCCAAAGAGGCCCCATCCATCTGAACTCGAGCATTTCAGACCTGTGGCTCTCGCCCCCATAATCATGAAATGTTTTGAAAGACTGGTTTTAAATACAATTCTCCTAGCTGTTAACCCAGACCAGACAAAAAAAACAAAAAAAAAACATATGTGGCCTGCTTAGGATCCGGGCGTCGTATCCCATGTATTCCCACCAGTATTTCATGCCATGGGTTGGCCCAAAGGTTAGAGAAGCTGGCCGCTTATGGAAAGTTGCTGGTTCAAATCCCTGGTTAACCTTGCACCAGTGGACAGGGTGACAAAAACATTACTGACAAATTACATGAATAAATAAAATGTGCAAAGAAAATCAAATTTCACTGCAGGTTTACTAGGCTTTTTTCTGTAGCTGCACTGTAAAAAAAAAACTAGACAATATACTGTCGATTTTCACAAGGATTTCATGTATTTTCAAAAACTGTAAAATTGCATTATTACAGTTATTACCCTTTATTAAATTTCTGTCCTGTAAAAAAAATAAAAAAAATAAACCAGACCTAGACCCATACCAAATTACATACAGATGCAGTAAGGGGACAGAGGACGCTGTTGCATGTCTGGCCCACTTAGACGAACATGAACACACGCACAACCATTAGTTTAGTTTCAGGCGGAGTTTTGCGGTGACCCAACACAGAAACGAGAGCCGTGATGGAAGCCGTACCCGGCTGAGTGGAGGTTTCCTCTCTGTGTGGAGGACAGGAAGGTCTACCTGCCGCTGAAGGCCTGCTGGTTGTCCAGTGCCCACTCTGCCAGGTAGAGGCCGGCCTCCCAGGTCACCAGGCCCGTCGTCCCCTCTGAGATCACTGCAACGCTCTCCAGCAGGCTGACCGCTCCGCCGCAGGGCTGCAGCACACACACACACACACACACACACACACACACACACACACACACACACACACACACACACACACACACACACACACACACACACACACACACACACACACACACACACACACACACACACACACACACACACACACACACACACACACCAGTATTGAGATTTTATTGTCAGCATTTTCTGTTTTTCAGTTCTGTTATGAGTTGGTGCTCATATGGTGTTATAAGGCATCATAAGTGCATCAACTATACAGTTAATGACATTAAATTAAGTGCAATTTTCTGATGATTTCCTGATAATTATATTACAAGAAAATTGTATCTATGCTACTAATGGGCTCATAATCTGCTTCTATCACAATTGTTATCTTCTATTTAAAAACAAATAAATAAATGAGGTATGGTAGGAATATTATTTGAAAATTTCAGTGTTGCTTGATATCACACCTAACATTACCATTCGGCTCAATGGGATGAACATTAATTTGATTATTTAACATGTGATTTTGCATATGTGAGCCATATCGTGATGTATATACCTTATGATTATTGATTTCAACCATATTGCCCAGGCCTAATTTTACAATGCCATCGAAATCTTGATAAATTCTTGGATCGTGTTCTTCTAAATGAGTGTGTGGTTTTCAGTCAGCCACATGATAAGTGAAGGTACCAGTATGTAGCTCTTGTAGCACTCCGCTCCCTCCTCGGCTCCCAGCACCTGGCCCAGAGCGTCGTACAGCTCGTCCAGAGGCTCCGCCTCCGCCTCCGCCGCCTCCTGCTGCGGACAGACAGCAGAACAAACTCAGAAGAGTCAGACCGGACCGAGTCCTGCAGGGAAACTCTGCAGCACCGAGCCTCACTTTGCCTCTCTGGCATCAGTCTGTGTGTCTGCCTCCTCCTGCAGAACAAACCTGTCCTAATGCTGTTTGAAAAGGAAGTGACGGCATTACTGACATTACAACCAAACTGACAAGTGCTGAGTGTCAAGACCATTTACTGCCATTTATATCCTATGATATTCTAATTGTGTGTTTTACTGTGTTTTTGTGTCATTTGCTACTGTTGGGTTTATTTTGTCTTCCACCAAGGAACACAATGGAAGTAAGTGGAGTAAAGGTTGAGTTTGATGAGTTTTTGCACAATGTGTTGGGCTACAAAATTATTTTAAAATGAAATTACTTTAATTGTTTTTACTGAGACCTATACAATGTTTTCTGTTACACTAATTTAACAAGAATATTTTGTATATTTTTATGAAGCTATAAAATTCTAATACTATAAATGAAAAATAGGCTGTGCAAAAGTAAGTGAACCCTTCACTTAGAGCTAAATTGTGTCACTGACAAATATTTGATCAACATTTCATATCTTGTGCTGCTCAGATCTCATATTCAGGCTGTAGCTGCAGGTTTTGAACATTATTATTTATAGTTATTCTGCCTTTCTAGCCAACAAAAGCTGATATCTCAATGGATTCGGTCTCAGAAAACAGGAGTACAGTGTGGAATGTGAGCTTCACTTCTGGGTGGCATGGAGTCCACAGCGGTCGGGTATTTCTCTGTTCCTCAAACCAAACGCTCCTCCTTCATCACACAAGAAAATCAACACAGATTATGCCAGCGCTGATCAAAACGTTTCAGGTCAGAATGTAATGTTTCCATCACCGATCAAAGCTTTGTGATTATGATTTAAGCGGTTTGTTTCAAAATGCTACACAAGCCATTCTGTGGAGAAAGGGGAAATTAAGTTCGACTGGATCCTCTGAAATCCTCTAATACACAATGTTAGCAAGTTTTACTTCCATACCAGCCTCAAAGATTAGGTATTAGAACATTTCCCAATAGTGGATGTAACATATTGATGATGAGACACCAACCCTCCTGATGAGCTCGGTGAGGAACAGCCTCCTGTACTTCACTGACGGCGGATGCTTCTGGCACAGAGGGTGTAAACACGTCTGTGAGAGAGAAACTGCAGATTATTATTACTCACTTCACTGATACTGTGGGGCTATTTTTAGGATTTGAGCAGCAGGTACACAGACCAGCCGGCAGTGAGCTGAAGAGGAATGCATGTAGGCTACTTACCTGTTTGAGGATATCTGAGATCAGTTCTGAGGTTTTGTCGTTTCCAAGTTCCTTTTCAAGAAACTGTGAAGACACACAGGATCAGAGTGGGTTAGAAATGATCAAGTGGCATTTGTGGTTTTCTCTATTATTGTATGGAGAGAGCCGTTCCTACCATTTAATGAGTGGATTGTGATTCAAAACCTGCTGATGTTATGTTGCTTTGCTTATAGACAAAATATATATGCCCGGTAGAATCTGACTTAAGACCTTTTGTGAATTGCTAGGATCCACTCTTGAATTCGGCTACAATCTTTACGACTGGTTCGTCTGTTATATTTGCACAATCTTCTTCCACCAAAATACACCGTGGAGGGCATGAGAGAAAGGTGCGAACAAATTCTAAGGAATTAGATTTTTACTGCAAATTAGGAGCTGGTAGGTGGATCATGTGTATGCCGAATTTACCAGAACACTCCATCTGTTAGTAATGGGTCTTGAGTCATGTTATACGATGTGTGTGCGTTTACCAATAAGCGAGGAAGCATTAAACAGCCTGATATTTTAATTGAGTTTGGTTAAAACGCCGCAAGCCGTACTTACAGTCCAGGGAAATGTAGCCAGACGCCTCATAGCAAAAAAAGACACCTGGAAGTCATGTAAGATGTCGGTTTTATTCCCTGCGGTTTGCTCCCCTGGCTGCTGAGCGTTCATCATTCTGAACATGTGTTTTGGGTTTCCACATTGTTTACTTCCTCTTTACCCATAAGGCACTTCGTCTCTTGCTAGACCGTGGTAGGTCTAAGTAGCTAATATTGCAACACAATTGGACAATGGATTAACACATGGGCTACTGTAATGCGGCATGATTAACAGAAAGTGATTATTATTTTTACTAAATACATTGAAGATTAATTATTGTCCAACACAAATAGCGCAAAGCCACACCTTCACTCAGACTATCTCTCTCTCATTATCTCCCCAAACACTATCTGTCCAGTCAAGTTAAAATTGACTTTTTAATTGACATCGACCCATTTAACACCATTGCCATTAAAAATGACTCATTGCGGTGATGGATTTAGTTTATGTTCCGTGTAAACCCAGTGACTGCTTTCATGCAATCTTGATCCATTAAAGATCAGCAGAATGTACATATACGTGTATATATAGGCTATATATATGTTCCTGGAGGTTTTCACCCGCTCTTTTCTTGCTGTGTCATTACAGACAAAGATAACTTCTTTACAGTTAGGCCAACTCCTCATTCACACACAATCCTCTGACAGCAACAGCAGCCCATCTGACATTTACTGGTAAGTCAGTAGTTCTTACTATATTTTAATATCCTTTGTTAAACTAGTTATTTTGCTGGGATATGGGCTTCTACTTAAACCAATCAGCTGTTTCTGTGACCATGAGTAATGAATGTCCAAAAAATAACTGGTAAAGATGAATGGATCTGTGCATCTGTTAATTAGCCTGTGTTTTACATGTCCCTTATGTAAGACTAAACATATTGTTTTGAAATCAGGTAAACAAATAAACAAGCGGACGGACGAATAAATAAATAAATACATAGATTAATAAATTAATTCATTAATAAAACAAAATACATTATGTGTATACACATGTGATTTTTCTTTTTTTATCCACCTTAAATATCAAATATTTCACCTTTTGCCCTCAGCCTCTTCCGTGTAGAATAGCTATATCTAAGCAAATAAAAAACATGCACTCCGAAAAGTAAACTGACAGTAAACCATGACAGCACTGCAATCATGAACGTGTGTTTCCTACCGGAGCGTTTTTTGCAACGGACTGTCAACAAAAAAGATGGCGGCCTTCTCCGCCTAGCTTACTGATGGAAGGTAAAAGCCTGTGCTGCTGAAGGTAACTGGTTTATATTCTGCACCGACAATATATATTACTGTTATACAATCGGACCTTTACTGTGTATGCTGTGCACTGCAGGTTCAGCGGTCAGACAGAGTTCACTCGCTCTGATTTTGGAGACTTCTGTCGATGAAGGACTCTGGTGAACTTGAGCTGTGGTGAACTTGAGGAAGCATTTGTAAGTTAGTTTTGAGGACAGAAAAACCCCAGCGCATTATCATTTAAATCTTACTATTCGTAGTCATATCCCGCTGATAATTCGTTTTCTGTAGCGCGCTAGCTAATATTATACTGATGTTGTCTGAGTTTTTTGTGCGAGCTTGCTAATTCTTGCCGTTGAAATCAATAGCAGCTCTGCCCCGGGCGCTGTTGCCATAGCAGCACGCACCAAGCTCAATATTTGAAGGGCAAAAAAGAGGACAGCAGCCTAATCCGTTCCCTTCTTTGTCCAAACTCAATTCAAAAATCTGGAAATTTTATACTGTTCTGCGTATCAAACATATACACCTCGTAGAAGATGATGTAAGACTTTTTACGAATAATTATGATTCAATCTTCAATTCGGCATACGTCAAATACACAAAATAGCACTTAATTCAATCAAATCCCAACTTTTAGAAGTGGTTCATCTTTCAAAATAATAATAATAATGGACAGTAGCGAACAGTCTGAACCAATTATATAAAAGTTGAGATTTTATTGAAATGAACTGCTGGTTGGTGGATTAAATGTATGCCGAATTTCCCAACAGCCTCCAGTGGTGCGTAAAAGGTCTTAAGAGCTGTTGTACGAGGTATGTACATTTGCCGATACATTAAATTACCTGATTTTTGAATCGTGTTTGGCGTGACTAACTCTCCATACAAGACAGAACGGACTTACTGGCAGTAGCGGAGCTGTTCCTGCAGGGTCATAAATCTGGAATAAATTGTTGAGAACTGAGAGGCATCTGTCCTTCTCCCTGCAGAGGAAGAAGTCACCTCGCCTGGCCGTTTTCCTTCTCAGACCACAGAGTGTCTGGAGCCGCAGCAGAAGCAGCAGCAGTCATGGTGCTGAAGATCTTCTTCCCTCAGTGCTGTAACCGGGCAGACAGCGGGCTGCTGGTGGGCCGCTGGATCGCCGGCCACGACTCGGCCGTGGTGCTGGCCGTCATCCACTACCCCTTCATCCCCGGACAGGTCAAGCAGTACATCCAGCAGGTCGGTGGAGCACAGACAGGAGAGGTGCTGTCCTCTCTGTGTGTCTGGACCAGGGTTCCACTGATACAGGGGTTTACCAATATATCTGGCCGAAATTGGTCTTTTATTAAAAATTGGATATCAGTCGATCAGTGTGGTCCACCTCTGAAAATATATACAGTATATGATTACATATTTTTGTGTATTCAAACACAGGGTGTCCCCGTGACCTAAACTGATTATAATGCAGCATCAATCAGATTCCACACAGGCATACATGAATATGTCTTCTTCTTCGTCTTTTTTTTCTTTCTTCTTTTCCTTCTTTTTCTTTTTCTTTTTCTACTTCTTCTTCTTCTTCTTTTTTCTTTCTTCTTCTTTTTTTTCTTCTTCTTTTTATTAATATTATTATTATTATGGAGAGTTTTAGTCACCATGGTGTGTTTTCAAGGCTTTTCCAGCCTGACAAGAATACAATTCTGGCAGAGACACAAGATACTTTTTTTTTTGTTTTTTAATTTCTGGCATGAAAATGTTTGAATTTTAATATATTGAATATCGGCACAAAATATCAGCAATCTAAAAATATCAATATTGGTAATGGCCTTCAAAAACCCATATTGGTCGAACCCTAGTGTCAGTGTCTGTCTATGTAGCTGTGCATTCTTGTGCATGTATTCCTACAACATATCAAATGTTTCATTTCAAAAACACTGCAGTACTTTAGTTAGTTGGACCTCAACTCGCAGCCTGTTTCAACGGATCTGTCTCACCCCCCCCCTCTCACCCTCCCCTCCCCTGACCCAGATGCAGGCCCAGAGCCGGGTGGAGCTGTCGGTGCTGGGATCGTGGAGTTTACCCAAAGAGGGCCAGGAGGGCATGGAGAGCTTCCTCAGGGACCTCAGCACCATCTTCCCCCAGGGACGCTGGCTCCAGATCAGCCGCCAGATCGGCAAGACGGGCTTCACCTGCCAAGTCCTCAACCGGGACCAGAGTAAGGCGCTGGCACTGGGGAGAGCAGCTCAAATGTTCTTCTTTGACTAGTTGGGTTTATGGTAATGAGGTTTTCAGGTGGGGGAGTGTAGGGCCGGACAAGAATAACATTCTGGGAGAAACACTGAATACTTATCATTTTTAAAAATATTTTGGTATGAAACTGGTCAAATTTAAAACTCAAACCCAAATCTGTGTAAAGCCTTTTTACCATTACATGTTAGGCTTTAGGTGGGTTTGGGTGTTCGTTACTAGATACTAGATATTGAATATTGGCACAAAATCACAGTTTCAATCCAAAAATAACGGTTGCAGAATTCAAAAACCGGTATCGGTCGAACCCTAGAGGAGACTAATGTGTTTTCCTGGTTCCTCTTTGTATGGTTTTTATACACAGTAGTGTTACCACCAGCTGCACCACAACCAGTGCTGCCACCACTTCTCCATTTCTCTCCTTTGTCTCATGTTTAATTATGCTGTTTATTATCTGAGATGAATCATTAAGAAAAAACAAGGAAGATGGACTGTTGACTTCTCTTTTTAGTGAAGAAGAAGGTATTGAGTTGATGATGCGTTTTTGTGTCACTGCCAGATGGGAAAGCAGTTCAGAAAGAAGTGAAGAAGAAGGAGGGTGAGGAGGGTGGAGGTGAGAAAGAGGAGGAGGAGGAGGAGGAGGAGAAGGTGATCTTCGTCCACTACGAGCAGAGGAAGGCGATGCTGTCACAGCTTCACCCCGAAGAGAACGGAGTTCCTGACGCCGCGGCCGACCCCCCGTCCGAGCTGAGACAGGTAGAGGAAGACGAAGACTGTCTCCACAATCATATACAGACTTAACTGTGGCATGCACAGTGTTTTTTCTTCTGTTTTTCTATCTAAAAAGAAGCTCGCTTCGTTTCTTCTGTGGTGTTTTGGGTTTAACTGTAGCCTCATGTCATGATAACCCCTGATCCGCTCGCCTCTCCCCCGGTCCAGGTGTTCCAGACGGTGGCCCACAGCGAGCCTCTGTTCTTCCTGGACCGGTACGACGACGGGCCGCTGAAGTCGACCCACTGGCAGTCGGAGGGGCGCGAGGCCAGCATCGTGGTGGAGCTGCTCAAACAAGCCTCCGTCCCGCTCTGCCTGCTGGTCAGCTGGCTGCTCTCTGTGTGGGCCTGGATCTGTAGCATACGGTGAGGGGGAAGACACCTCGGAAATAATGAACAACTAATCCATTCATCTTTTAAAAACAAACAAAATGTAGCTCATGACATAGAAAATGCAACACACCCTTCGTTCCTCACGTTTTCCTAACAGAGTTGGATAAGATAAGATAAGATAAAATATACTTTAATTGTCCCCCTCAGGGAATTTTGTCTTGGACTCTGCTGTAGTTTCACAGTATGAATGCAACATAGCAGCATCATAAACCAGTGATTCTCAACCTTTTTCATATCAAGGACCCCTAAGTTAGTACACATTAGGGCCATGGACCCCTATTTGTCTCTCGGACCCAAATCTGAGAATATTTTTATTGTTAGATATGATTATGTCCAGAATTCCATGACTATCTGTATTGTAGGCAAAGAGATAACAGTGAAACTATGATCAAAACAGTCATTCTTCTACATTCTGTAATTGTGTTAACTTCTTGTAAATGCTATAATGGTGAAGTTTAACAATTCATCAATTTGCTGGGGCCCCCCTGGAACCTCCTTAAGGACCCCTGGTGGTCCCCGGATCCCACGTTGAGAACCACTGTCATAAACAACAACAACATAGTGACAGTAGCATCATCAATGGCACAATGTCAAATACCAACACAGCACAACAACAAATATAGCGTCAAAAACACATCAGCCGGCTTTTTAGGTGGCACATCACTGTTGTTGTACTTGTGTTGTACTTCAGCTGTGTGGCAAAGCTTGCAGTGAACATTATCATCTTTTCAGGTGAAATGGTCCCACACTGGACTGCGTTTCTCCCGCTTCATTTTGCATGTTGCTCTGTGTTGGCCAGGCTGTAGACCTGTGAGCCTGGTCTGTTTCATCACAGTTACTTAGCGCCCCCTTGTGTTGAATTTAAAATAACGATTTTACTAAAAACTCCCGCCGGTGCAGTTTAAGACGAGGCCGCACATCGGTCAGTTTGATCGTTTAATTCAGTGGTTCTCAACCTTTTTGGCTCATGACCCCTTAAAACAAAGTGATGTCTACTCGCAATCCCGGTCACAAGCATATAGAGGTTAAACCAACGAATGATTTTCCCTTTTCAGGTTGTTTCATTTGATTCATTATCAGAGGAGGCACAGAGGCTAAAAACAATTCAGTATTTTACAAGAAAAAAAGCAAAAAATTAAGGAAAAATCAGAAAAAATTGACATGATAAAACATTTGTATAGTAGAAATATGTTTTTTTCCTATTCCATAAATCACCCCGCGACCCCCCCAAAATTATCTTGCGACCCACTGGGGGTTCCCGACCCCCAGGTTGAGAACCGCTGGTTTAATTCATAAGCTTGTTCGATCATTCTGTTCTTGCCAGGAAGGAAAAGCCTCAGAAGCAGCATTTACACCACGATGGGACAGTAAAACTCTCAATTCGACAATTGTCATCAAACTGCATCATGCCCATCATATCAGAGGTGGACGACACTGACTGACCCATATCTGATCTTTAAGAAGTCAAAATTGGACCCATGCATCAGTCTGACCTAAGTCCTGACACTGTAAGCCAGTAATCTTCCTTCTTCTCATCAAACAGTATCATCTGCTCTCTTGTCTCCTCCTGTGATCGTGTGTCCCAGGATCCTCAGTGTTTACCCGGTGCGTTTCCTGTCCAGCAAGCTGTCGACCTGCGTCCAGCTCAGCTACAGGACCGAACACATGAAGACACTCAGCTCACCGAAACCAGCCGCCACACACACACACTTCATGAGGTGAGTGTGGGACCACCGAGCTAGAAGCACTGAGGACCGGTCTGGACTTTGTCTCTACACATTATTCCTACATTGCACTAGAGACAACCTCCTGCATGACTGTTTTTGCAGCTATATGTAGTTGAACTATGGATTATATGTATTATAGATATGTATTTATGTATTATAAAACCATCTCAGGAACAAGTGCATCAGTTGTGTTTATTTATTTGATCAAACTAAGCACTGAATAACAATCCTCAATCAAATAAAAAACAAGATAAGTGATTATAATAAAATGCAAAATAGGCTCCATGACGTATCTTAGAGGATGTAGAGGCTTATTTATTTACACTGGTGAAAAAGTTTATTGACAGACTCTCAGAAACAGCTAATACAGAATAGGTTAACAGATAAAAACATCTTATTCAGAACATATTAACAGATAAAGAACAGTAGGTTTGGCCTAATAAAACAGAATGGTATTTACAGTAGCTGCATAACCAAGGTTCCTCTTCTAAACAATAGCTGCTCTGCTTATGAACTTCACAAACAGCAACATTTCAGCATTTTCACGTCAGGAAAGCTAGAAAAGTTTTATATTGTACCAAATCTTTCATTAATTTTTAAGTCTTTCTTAAGTATTTGGCAGATGGATTAGCGCTGGTACAGATACTATTGATAGTAGACTCGTTATCAGTGCTCCTCTATTTGTTCTTTTCCCCTCTGTCTGTCTCTCCGTCTGACAGGAAAGCCAACATCCTGGTGTCCTTCATGGTGGATGTGGCGCTCGGCCTGCTGCTCATCTCCTGGCTCTACAGAGAGAACCGCATCACTGTTCTAGCCAATACACTGGTGCCTGCTGCTGATGTAAGTGTGTGTGTGTGTGTGTGTGTGACAATTAAGTATACACACAAGCACATTCTACCATCTTTTTCAAATTGTACCCAAACGTCACATAGACAGAAATAAAACACCGTCTTTTTCATCTCTGTAAATTGAAGTATTGAAGTATCATAGGTTCAGATGTCAGTTGAAACCCTCAGATTCAGAGTTTATATCTATAAACTCAGCAGAAATGCGATGGATTTATTCTTGAAAGATTTACATATGGCTGGTGTCCCGTGAATTTAATGATCTTTGCGAGAAGTTAAGGTTTAGGAATTAATTTGACAACAAGAATCAAGTCAATTTTATTTATTACTCTTAACATATATAATTTGGAGGCCATTACGGTGGCTAATACGTCTACTTTTACTTAGATAAACCTTTGAATGCAGAACTTTTACTTTTAATAAAGTATTTTCCATTGCTATATTTCTATTGCTACTTTTCCTTAAGTAAAGGATTTGAGGACTTTTTCCACTGCTGGTCCTGACCTTGTCTCATGTGGTTTTTCCGCAGCATGTGGCTAAAGAGCTGGAGGAGCTGCTGCAGTGGCTGATGGGAGCTCCGGCAGGGCTGAAGATGAACCGGGCTCTGGACCAGGTCCTGGGCCGCTTCTTCCTCTACCACATCCACCTCTGGATCAGTGAGAGACACACACACACACACACACACACACACACACTCAACCCGTCTAAACCCTATCAAAACACATACAGCATAACATATCTATCTTTTTTTGAAGTCCAATACCAATATTTTTGGATTGAAGCTGCCAACTGAATGTTCAATATCTTTAAATTTGACCATTTTCATGCCCAGAAAATGATAAAAACATTCCATGTATTCAGTGTTTCCCCCAGAATTGTATTCTTGTCAGGGTGGAAAAGCCGCTGAATCAGCATTCAGCAGGTTCCTGCACAGGTCTGGAAAGATGTATGTATGGAAAAAGAATTTGGAAATTTCCAGGTCTTGGAAAGTTTATAAATTGCGCAAAAACCTAGGAAAACTATGGAAAAATAATGTTGTACTCTCCCAGTATACATACAGCTACACATCTTCTGTGGTTTTAGTCTCCCATCATCACACATATTGTTTTGTATGAAGAGTCATCTTCATGGTGTAGAAATGGCGTAGTCAGTAGGAGCAAGATGACTGAAAAATTCAAGTCTGGAAAAAGTATGGGATTTTGAAATTGAGAGGAGCGTAGGAGTGTAGGAGCCCTGATTTAGACCGTCATGGAACACAAAGGGTGTTTTCTAACTTATAGTCTGTTTGGCAAGGCAAGTTTACAGTATTAATATAGCACATTTCATACACATCGGCAATTCAAAGTGCTTTACATAAATAAAAGAAAAATAAAGACATAGGTGTAGAAAGTGAAAGTGCATTAAAATCACATTTAAAAAGATAAAAAAGAAAATATAAAAGATAAAAGAATGAATATTCCAGTGCAGATGAGTGTTGCCCTAAATTTCTTAAAAAGTTTTAAGCCCTGATTTAAAAGATTGTAAAGTGGAGGCAGACCTCAGATGTTCTGGAAGTTTGTTCCAGGCATGAGGAGCATACAAACTAAAAGCTGCTCCTCCATGCTTTGTTCTGACTCTGGGAACAGTAAGCAGACCAGCACCTGAAGACCTGAGGGGTCTGGCGGCTTCGTAACACTGAAGGAGATCAGAAATGTATTTTGGTCCGAAACCATTTAGTTCTTCAGTACAGAAATATTGATCTCGGCATCTGCCTTCTCAAACTCATTCCCCCTCTTGACACACACTGTCCCGTTCTCCAGGCTACATCCACCTGATGTCTCCCTTCATCGAGCGGATCCTGTGGTACGGAGGCCTGTCCGCCTGCCTGGGCCTGACCTTTGCCCTCTCCCTGCTGTCTGACATGGTGGCCCTGCTCACCTTCCACATCTACTGCTTCTACGTCTACGGAGCCAGGTGAGGCCTCGGCACCTCACACCATGTACAGTGTTCCCACCACCAGAAACAAAGAACCGGAGCTTTTCCCTGGCTTGTGTCTCCCTTACAATAATGTAGCTACTGCTGAAACGATTAGTCGATTCATTGATTAGTCAGTTAGAAAATTAATCGACTATTATTTTCATAATCGATTAATCGTTTTAGTCATGTATCAAGTAAAAATACCAAACATTTTCTGGTTACAGCTTCACAAATGCTAAGATTTGCTGCTTTTCTTCGTTTCATATCATTATGAATACTTGGGTTATTTTAGCTGCTGGTCAGGCATTTGCCTTATAGACTAAATGATTAATCGATTAATTGAAAATATAATCAGTAGATTAATCGATAGAGAAAATAACCGTTAGTTTGCAGCCCTAAGTGTAGCGGTGGGAGTGAAGGGATGGGACTCCACCTCTAACCCTCGGCCCTGTCCCATCTCCAGTCCTGGTTGCTGTGTTCTGGGAGCCTGTCAACCCAGCAGGTTGCAGATTTTGGGGGAGTCAAAACTAATCTGATTCCCGTCCCGGTGACTTTAGCTGGGCATGATCTCTTCTGAGATCTGTGCTGTAATTTATCTTCTGTGGCGTTCCTACCAGCTAAGAACACATGGAGAAACAGCTGAATATGAGCATCAGTCCAGACTTCATTTTGTTCTGCGAGGCTTTCCATGCATGAGGAGCTGCTGGCTATCAGATGTCAACATCTGCCTCCTTCTACCCATAATCCCTTGTGTTTTGGGGTCGTTTCCAGCAGTTGGTGCAGAATACGCTCTCACTTCTAACAAACCGCATTGCAGTTCTCTTGTTAGAGGACTGAGACTCGCATTTCAAGGCCGTTATTTGGTGCCTACCGAGTTTGAATGACATTATTCTGACCTGGCAAACAAATCGAACTAAAGGAGGAAACGCAGAGTTCAAATAAACTGCTCCAAACATGCTTGGTGTGAACGCGCCCTAAAACTCTCCATTGAAAGCCATACTAATGTAGTCTTTATACATCAGCACTATATAGAGGTACATTAAGATCTGGGTTGGATGTGTTTGATAGTTTGAAATGGCTTCATCTAACTAGATAAAATGAATCATGGATGTCATTTTCCAAGTTTGTTTTTCAGAATTTGTGTGCCCGGTGTATTTGGGTTGTTTCATTTTGTCTTGTCCTGACCACACACCTGAGGAAAGACTTACAGATCGTGATATTAAGTTCACAGCACATGGTCTGGATGGGAAAAGGCTTGAACAGTCTGTAAAGGCTGCTGCTGGGCACTTTCTGTGGTTAAGAGATGTTAGTTTTTATTACCATGTCTTACCTCCAGGGGGCAGTCTGTCCCAACTGTTTGCTTCCTCAACTGCTCTTTTGAAGACACTTTATTTAACTATTTACAGAGTTCATCATTCGCTCCTATTTTAGCATCTAAGTTTAACCTTTCTGAATATCATTTAAAAGGTTTTTACAACTGATTTCATTTTCTCTGTCTGAAAGAAATACATTTGTATGGTGTTATTTTTTTAATGACCAGGACGATGGCCTCATTTGGGCCAGAAAAATACACAGTCTTTGTTTTCTACCAAGACAGATGTTAAAGGAAAATATCAGTGTTACTGAATCTTATTTCTCACCCACTTAGATCATTTTTCAGTTCAGTTCAGCTGTCAGTAATTCAGTCGCATTCAATTCCACTGCTTCTAGACTTTGTTCAGTATGATATTCTAATATCCTGTTGACACATACAGTATCTTCATCAATATGAAGTCAAAATCCAAACTGACAGGGAGCCATTTTTATCAATGCTGGTGTTATTACTTTCGGGCAATAACTTTGACAACTGGCAGCGGGTTTCCGGATAAGTTGTAGACTTGAAACAGGATGTTGGGGCGGCACGTAACGCAGGGAGGGATCATTCAAAAGTCTAAACCAATGGAATATCAGTCAGGGAGAGTTTTATTTGATGGGAGGGGCGGGACTTTTCAAAAATCTGTGATGTTTTTATTGGTTGGAGTTTTTATTTACGCCTCCTGGTGCAGCATGATGTCACCGTTAAAGATACTCTGATTTCCATTAAGTAAAAGTAATGGGAGTATATTTCATGGGGACTTTAACTCAAAATAACTGATGTAGCCAGTTCCCAGTTCGGCCATCTGCTAAACTCAGAAACTTCCCAGTCCCCGGAGGTGTCACTGAACACAGCATCTCTAAACCTCTGACCTGAACAGGAACTGACATTTAAGATAAGATGAAACTTTAATGATCCCTGTGGGGAGACTGGGACAACGCAGCAGCACACAGTAATAGACACAGCAAAAAAATTGAATATAAAGAAGAATAGAGCAAACGGGGTTAAGTAGAAATACAAGAATGAAAAGTAAGTAGTTATATGATGAATAGTTTCAAACTATGTCCATCAATTTTCACCCTAAAATATACAGTGTTTCCATGTATTGGGAAATGGAGAGTGATAGAAAATAGAGGTGTGATTTAAGGAATGAGGCAAAAAATAAACACCAGTAATTTCCAGCACTGCAGCCATTGTGATTCAAATGCGTAAGACATCCATATAATAAGTAGCCTTGTTGTGTGTTTTCACCACAGAGTAGAAGGCATTAGATTACAGCACACAGTTATTATCAGGCCTGTAGGTAGAACAACGTACAGATCACCTGCATCAGCCTCCATTTACTTCACTGTTCCATAACTGGGTCAGATGGCTGTGGAAAAATAGTTTAGTGCTTTGATTGTTTATTCTAGTCTGTCTGAAGTGACGGGCCTGATGCTCTTCTGTTTATCTGTGTTAATCCAGGGAAGGCTTCCTGAACACACTTGCTCTTCTGGTCTTTTTAACTGTTTTATCCAGAGAAAGTTCACCAGACACTTTAGCGCTTTCTGGGCTCTTTGGGGTCTCAGGTGGAAAAAATGATATTACTATTATTAATATTACTATTATTTTATATATTGCACTTTTCAAAACACAGCAAAGTGATTTACAGTGGCGTTAAAAAATGATAAAAATAAAGAGCAAAAACAATGAAAGCAAAGCAAGAAAAATAAAAGCAAGGAAAGGAACACATAAGAAAACCATACAGGTGAGGTGAAAAACAAGTAAAGATCATTACATTAAAGCAAGTCTATAAAATGGGTTTTAATAAATGATTTAACAGATGATACAGATTTAGCAGCCTGAACCCCTCAGGCAGGTCGATCCAAAGTCCAGGAGCGCTGATGACAAAGAACTGAACACCTCTTGTTTTAATCTAGACTGTGGAACAGCCAATAGGAGCCTCTTGTTTTAATATGGACCATCGAACAGCCAATAGGAACCTCTTGTTTTAATCTGGACCATCGAACAGCCAATAGGAGCCTCTTGTTTTAATATGGACCATCGAACAGCCAATAGGAACCTCTTGTTTTAATCTGGACCATCGAACAGCCAATAGGAACCTCTTGTTTTAATCTGGACCATCGAACAGCCAATAGGAACCTCTTGTTTTTAATCTGGACCTTCGAACAGCCAATAGGAACCTCTTGTTTTTAATCTGGACCTTCAAACAGCCAATCTGAACCTCTTGTTTTAATCTAGATTTTCGAACAGCCAATTGGAAACTCTTGTTTTTAGACTAGACTTTGGAGCAGCCAATAGGAACTTCTGTTTTTTAATCTAGACCTTGGAACAGCCAATAGGAACCTATCTAGACTTTGGAACAGCCAATATGAACCTTTTGTTTTTAATCTAGACTGTGGAACAGCCAATAGGAACCTCTTGTATTTAAAAGCACGGTGAGTTAGATGTGTTACTGGGAGAACCCAAGGTTGGTGTGCAAGCTATCTATGTTCAGCTGGTCCAGACGGTATAATGAGCTGCCTCAGTGTGTTGATTATTTCCATAAATATTCCTGACAATAAGGGAGTTTACAAACCATGGAGGAGTTTACATCTCGTGAACTGTTGACGTGTGCAGTTTACGTGCTTCCAAAATAGAAATACAAACATTTCCACGGGTTGATAATGCTGCTACATGCATCTTGTTTTGGTTTTCTTTTCAGTCGGTTCCATTGAACAGGGTGCGTAATGCATTTAGACTTCTCTGTAAGCCTAAACACTGTGAAGCTGGCTCTGATAATAGTCCTGGATGTTGGAGAGAGGATTGACTAAATTATGTAGTTGCTCTAAAGATAGCTTAGCTCCCTCGCCCATGGTACATAATGAAATATTACCCACTCTCCCTGTTACATATTTATGCTCGAACAGCTCTTTGGAATATGGGCGTGTGTGTGTGTGTGTGTGTGTGTGTGTGTGTGTGTGTGTGTGTGTGCTGCTCTTTCTGTCTGCATTTGTGTGAATTCATGTGTGTTCAAGAACCTGTTTCAGAGTGACTTATTAAATCTGCATGCCTGTGCCTAAAAATATCTCACGGTAGGTACTATTATAATATTGAGTCTCTCTCTGCTGTCACCATTCTCTTAAGTTTGAGAAGACGCACTATAAGCACAAGTTGTACGTTTTCCCAAATTAGCTTATTACCTCCTTATCAGTGAATTGTATCGTATTGTCAGGGTGGAAAAGCATCTAGACCATGGGACACTAAGGACGTTTTCAAATCTATAGTGTGTTTTCTTTGGTCCGAATCGGAGACTGAGTTGTTTCTTTGTTGCCTTTGCTTTGTTTATCCCTTTTCAATCATCCTTCCCTCTCTTGGTGTTTTCCCACTTCTTCGGCCTCTTCCCCTTTTCCTCTTCCCTCTCTTCCTTCTTTCCCTGAATTTCCCCCCAGGGGATCAATAAAGTGCAATCTCATCTTTCCGTTTACATCTATCCTGAAGCTGGTAAATTGGTAAATCTCTGCGTCTCTCTCCATCAGGCTGTACTGTCTGAAGATCTATGGGCTGTCGTCCCTCTGGAGGCTCTTCAGAGGGAAGAAGTGGAACGTTCTGAGGCAGAGGGTGGACTCCTGCTCCTACGACCTGGACCAGGTAACGCACACACACACACACACACACACACACACACACACACGTCAGCCAGAAACAACAGACATGCCTCTTAGGACTTTTCCCTAGGGTTTGACCGATATGGGTTTTTGAAGATCGATACAGATATATTTGGATTGTTAAATTTGACCATTTTCATGCCAAACATTTCCATAAAATTACATGTATTCAGTTCTTCCCCCCCATTCTTGTCAGGGTGGAAAAGCCTCTGAAACAACATGTAGACCATGGGACACTAAAACTCTCCATTGAAACCCATGCTAGTGGTACACCTGCTTGGTCTGATAGTACGCTGACTCAGTGTCTCTTTATCAGCGTGTGTTCTTGTGTCCTCCATGGCTCGTTTTACATAATATCTAAATGCTGAAGCACGATTCCAAAACAACAGAAGGAAACGATGGTGGACGGATAAAGATCCAGGAAGTTTACTTTCCAGCTGAGGAAACATTGGATGGAGACTTGACTGGCGAGAATGAATTGAAAACCCCAAGATTCATTAGGAGAAGGACGCATCACATCCAAGCAGTGTTGTAGTTTACAGAGCCATTTGAAATAGCTAGGAAAATGAGCAGCTGTGTGTCTTAATTAATCAAACACGCTACATCAAGCACACAGTCCATCTCAAGCTGTAAGGAAGCGTCTCTGTTCACTTTCATGAGAAGATCGTTCTCCTCAAGACGACTTGGGAAGAACTTTCTCCATAAGGACACAAGCATCGACTTGGCCTTCTTTGATAATCGGCTAGTGAGTAAAAACCACAAGAGCACAATGAGCTGATCCAGGTACAGACATGTCCAGACATGCAGCGGCAAGGTGGCAGGTGTAGTCGTGAGGCAACAGTTTGCCAGAGATTTGCTAAACAACGTGCCAGACTAGAGAGATCTGTTAGCCGCCTGAGGCAAAACACCAGCAGAGCAGGAACCTGCTGCCTGTGCCGTGACAGGTGACGTCTCACTAGGGCCGGGAGTCGACTCCAAAAAGAATCGGATTCGATCCCAGGCATTTGGGAATCAAGAGCCGACTCAAAAGCTGTGGAGTCGATTCCACACAGTACAGAAAATGTAGATTCCTCGCAACAAAGAGAGGAATCTACTTTTTTTTTGCATACGAGTGAATGCCAGAGACAAATTCCTCTCTGCCGATTCTGATTCTGAAGTATACAGGTGGCTCAAGTTTGCCCGGCAACAGAGTGAGAGAGCGGGAGAGGGAGAGATTAGACCAGGTATTAGACACTGTCACTGATGGTTGAAAATGGCAAATTCTACACCACACACACATCCGTATTGTGGCGATATTTTGTCTGAAATCGACTCTTGGAAACTCCATCGATTCCCAATACTTGGTTTCAGAATAGGAGTCGATTCCAAAAATTTCTGGAATTGAACAGCCCTACTTCTCACTCTGTCAGTTTAATATTTCTGCTGTGTGGAATGTGTGCAATAGAATCAATTCAGGTTAAAGGTTTCCCATAGGCAACCAGTGCAGTCTACTCTACAGTAAATATGTAATCAGACTAACTGCATGATTGCCATCGTATCAGAGGTGGACGACACTGACTGGCTCATATCTGATTTTTGCATTAAAATAAAGAGGAGAGTTTTTTTTATTCCATGCTCTTGATGTTTGCAAGGAATCATGGGTAGTGCTACGAAGAGAAACTCCTTGGGACTGGACTCTCGCATTCCTGTTCCTAGCAGTAGTTGTAGTTGAGACAGTGAGAATGTGTTTTGGATTTTGGATTTTTGTGTATTTTCTGGATTGTACATTTGGTTGACTGTCGGAGTAGCTAAGCACTTGGATATGGGAGCCATGTTGTGTTTATTTTCTGTTTCTTCAATAGGTAGCAATAGCCATTAGTCAAAAATAGTAAATAAAAAGGCCTAAGTATAAAATAAGTAACTAATGACATATAACATAATTTCTGCTCCAAACCCTTTGTCGTTTTGATAAAACGTGTTGCTGCAGTTGTCTCTAACCATGATACAGACAATACTGATACTGACTTAGTTTTAATTTGTTTGACTAGGAATAATAACAGTAGTATCAGTGGTGTTACATTCTATTGAGAATTCATAGGGATTGACTGGCAGTGTGTTGTCTGGTGTTTCAGCTCTTCATAGGAACGCTGCTGTTCACCATCCTGCTGTTCCTGCTGCCCACCACAGCGCTCTACTACCTGGTCTTCACTCTGGTAAGAGCATCCATCAGGTGGAGAAACCAACACCAGCCACATGCTAGAAAATCTCCACTGTCACTTGTATATTTCTCTGCTCCACCTGTCACTTCTGTGATTACCAGACTATTATTTAGGGATGGGACGATATATCGAAATTCAACATATCGCAATACAAACATGTGACCATGCGTATTGTTGGGCAGAGAAATGTATCTATTTATTTATTTATAGTTTACATTCTGGCAATTCTGTGCACTAAGCAGAATAAATCAAGTGCACCCCGTAGTAATCCCTGGATATCGATTAGGGTTTGACCGATATGGGTTTTTGAAGGCTGATAACTGATACCTTTTTTTGGTTTCTTTGTTTTTTATTGAAGCTGCTGATAGCCAATATTTTATGCCAGTATTCAGTATCTTTAAATTTGACCATTTCCATGCCAATTTTTTTTTAATGGCAAGTATTCAGTGTTTCCCCTAGAATTGTATTCTTGTCAGGGTGGAAAAGCCTCTGAAATAGACTATGGGACACTAAAACTCTTTGAAACTAAAACTCACTGAAAACCAGGATAATACAACTACTATTACTCCTAATAACAATAATAATAACAATCATATTCATACATACCTGTGTTGAAACACCTCATTAGAATCAATTCAGGTTAAGGTCTTCCCATAGACATCCAGTGTAGTATTGATCAATTCTACAATAAATATGTAATCAATCAAGCTGCATCATATCCATCATATCAGAGGTGGACCACAACTGACTGGACCAGATCCAAGTTTTAATAAAGGTCAATGCCCGCCCGATATATCAGTTTAATTCTAATCTAGATAATATCAGTAGGATAGGTTTGTTTTTCACCCCTGTGTGTCCCTGTGTTGTCCAGTTGCGGCTGGTGGTGGTGCTGTTCCAAGGCATTCTCCACCTCAGCGTGGATTTCATCAACTCCTTCCCGCTGTTCGCCATGGGCCTCCGCATCTGCCGGCCCTACAGACTGGCAGGTATACACTTCATTATGCATCGACGTCTGTCTGTGTGTGTGTGTGTGTGTGTGTGTGTGTGTGTGTGTGTGTGTGTAGAAACATCCTTGTGAACACAGTAACTCCAGAACAATACATGATAGAAACTGATAGAAACCCCTCTGTGGAGTAGATGATCTGATTAGATTTTGGAGCACCTTGCTGCATAAAAATCTGCATATTAAAAAAAATCTGCATATTAATGAGCAAAAACTTGGAACTACTTTAACTCTTTAAAATATATACATATACTCCATAATATTTTAAATATCACACTATTCACAAAATATCGCAGTATTCCACGTTATCGAATATCGGCCCAAGCCTAGTTAGTAGTACAGTCTGCATCCTATCTGCTTTTAAACACAGTTGGACTTCGTGTCCATTAACAATTCATTTCCTGGTGTCTTTTTTCTTATTCTGTACATGTATAATTTTAAAACTTTTATCAGCTATGTTCAGTCAGAAATATGCTGGTTTTCCAGCTTTGCTTCTTTATTTTGGCTTTTAAATTGGCCTTACATTGGCTTTGGAAATCTGCAGAAAGGAAGTGTTTCTGAATGAGAGGCAAGAGGGAAGAGCTGGTAGGATGGATGGATGAAAGGATGAAAGATCAGCTTTGGTATGAGCATTGACTCATCCTGTAATGTGTGTGTGTGTGTGTCATGCTTCCTGCAGAGGGGGTGAAGTTCAGGGTGCTGTGTGAGGAGCCTGGGACGGCCCTTCATCTGCTGATGGAGGTAAGAAGTGACACTTTCTCTCTGTTTAGCACACACACTTGGGATGGATGATATATTAGTCTAATACACAAACCACTGAACATTTCAGGTTTTTAAAGGATTTCGGGTTTCTGGATGAAACACTCTTACTTCATTTCTGCCTGCTTTTCTACCCATTTTTATGTTACTTCAAGCTCTTTTTGTGTTGTTCTCATCATGTCCCTGACACACACACACACACACACACACACACACACACACACACACACACACACAGTCACACACACACGTTCACACACTCACCACCTCTCCCTCCTCCTCCACAGATTAACCCTCTGAAGTGCAGCACGGTGGTTCAGACCTACCGCACCCCGACTTACAGCTGCTACCCCAAAGACTCGTGGGCCGCGCTGGTCAAGAAGCTGTTTGTTGGGGAGCTGATTTACCCCTGGAGACACAAAACCTCCAAGATTGACTGAGAGACACAGGCCAGCAATATGAGAGAGAGAGTGAGAGTGTAAGAGAGAGTGAGTGAGTGTTCAGGGGACTGAGGAAAGGGAAGAGACAGAATAATAAAAAGAGAGGGAAACGGACAGATGCAGGGAAAGAAGAAATGGAAAATCAAAGGGGGAAACGAGTACAAAGAGTTCATGTCATATGGGAATAACATCAGAACGACTTGACGGTTCAAAGTAACAACTTGTGATGGAAATAATTCATTTTGTTGGTTTTATTGGCTGCAGGTATTTCCTGGTTGGTGACATGAGAATTCAGGAAGTCAGACAAATCAGGGTTCATTGCCAAACCCCGAGTTCCCAAGTAGTATTGACCACCTGAAAGTAGAGGTGAACAGTATTTTCATAAGCGGGAAGCTCACATCTACTGTCTTTCCCATAGGACATGGAGAGTGAGAGAGAGAGAGAGCGAGAGAGAGAGAGAGAGAGAGAGAGAATGAGTTGACTTTGTAAGCGTTTCAAATCAGCGGATAAGATTTGGAGATGAAGTTACGCCTCAGAGGGATTCTTAAAGGAACAGTTCACCACAAAATGAAAATTCTGTCAATATCAACTCACCTCATGTCAGTAGAAACTCCATTCTGAAGTTCTGATTGTGTTTGCAACTGGCGAGCCAGCAGAGGAGGTTGGGAGCGGTGCGCTTTGGGACTCGGTGCAATCGTTCGGCGATAAAACACTTGGATTATGCTGCTGTTTAGAGGAATTTGATGGTAATTTTATGCCCTTTTTGAATTTTAAACAACCAGAAAAACCCCATTCACTTCAATTGGTTTGGAGAAGGCTGAGATGGAGCTGTAGTGGCTAACTCACTGTGTGTTTGGCAGAGGTGTGACCGAAAGTCAACTTTGCTCGAGTCCCAAGTCAGTCTCAAGTCTTGAGGCGCAAGTCTCAAATCAAGTCCCAAGTCTAAATATAGATTACCAAGTCAGGTCAGAACAAATCAAGAGTCCAGTATCAATTTAATATCTTAAAGAAAACTAAATATCTAGGACTTTTCAATGCAATATGGTTTTAATAGGATAAAAACTTGGTAAGAGCATCATGAGTTTGATTTCTATAATCAGTTTCAACTTCAATAAATTCAATCATTCCATACAAATTCAGAAAACAGAATTTAAATTCAGTCGTCTGCTGGAACAAATCTCATCACTTTCAATCTAAGTCATTTACACATGCAGAAGATCTCAAGTCGAAACCTTTTCAAGTCATCAGAGTACAAGTCAAGTCAAGTCTCAAGTCTTCTCTTCATGCATCAAGTCAAGTCTCAAGCAATTGAAGTTGTGACTTGAGTCCAAGTCATGTGACTCGAGTCCCAACCTCTGGTATTTGGTGGTCACAGTTTCAGCTGACATGGGGGTGAGTAGTCAGTGACAGTATTTCCATTTTGGGGTGAACTGTTCCTTTAAAGCTTGTGTCCGCGTACTAAGGGACAGAAGTCCACTTTGAAATCAGGTATTTATGCATTAACTGCACTGACCATAGGTAGTCTTACTCATGTTGATTTTATATTTAATTATTATAGTATTAACTTTAGACTAGTTCTAAATGACGCTAACTGGAAAAATTGATTGTTTTCAAATGTTACGTTTTTATATAATCTTTAGAAAATTAAAGTTAAGATTAAAAAAATTATTTGTATTTTAGTTTTAGGTATATTTTTTTCTTGTGTCACATGACGTATTTTGTGAAAGCTTGTTTGTTCCCACTGATTGTCCCTCAACAGAGAAATTGGATGTATAGAATGTAAATGACTGGATGGAGAACCCAGTCTAAGTTGTGTGTCCTGTTCCTGTTTGTAGTAGGAATCCACTGTTGATCCATGGTCATGCTGTCCCACTATATGTTCTGAAACAAAGCCACGACTCTTTGATTCTGCTCAGTGTCAGCTCACCCATGTCAATTTGTCCAATCCCATGCCAGTTTTCTGAGTCATGTGCCTAATCGTGTTTCAAGTCATTCCAAGTTATCCTCGAGTTCATTATAACGATAGGCGACCTGGACCCGCCTATGTTAAGGTGAATGATTGCTGTTGTGTTACTTTCACTCTGTGTTTTGTCCTCTTTGGTGCCAATTTAGATGAAGTGATTTTTAAAGAGCAAGTGAACCCCAAACCAAATCTGTGTAAAGCCAGATGTCTAACGGTAAAAAGCATGCTACTGAAATAGCCATCTGCTATTGGCTGAGCTTTGGCGCCAGGTGACATCTCCTGCTGGTTTGGGGTTTAGTTCCTCTTTAATGGGGAAACTGGGGAAATTTTGGGGGGGATTTTTTAAATTGTTTTTTTCTTATCATCTATTGAACCCGAAAAGCTGGAAATGTTCCGTTGCCCTTTAATAAAATTCATTGATATTTAACACTCTGATATCTCTTCTTGTCAAATGAGGCTCATCAGTTCATAAATTGCAATTCAGCATCAGAGGAGAAGTCCAACCTGAAACAGAATTTATTCATGATGATGATCTTAAACAGTTACAACAGGAACCGCATTCACCTAAAGCGAGACACCAGAGAACCAAAATAATCTAATTTAAATCTAATCTGTAATGTCAACAAGAAACCAAACCCGAAGCTGCTCCATTAACAGAGTTTCAGACAGAATTTACTCACAGAAACGAGATAATGTGCAACCATAAAATCACTCTCGGCACAAACCTGGTCACCTATTATCAATGGAGTAATCCCAGGATTTATCTCTTATGTTCACAATATATATTCACTCATTTTTATCCAGCTCTTTTTTTTGTTACAAAATGAAAGTCCCTCCATTATATAATAATAGTATTTGTTAAAACATGATCATGTGTTACAATAAGTATTCAAATGTATCTCAGATGACAATGCATCTGAGATATCTCCCACAAATATTAAATGTACCGCAAGCAGAGGTGTGACCAAGTCAACTTTGCTCGAGTCCCAAGTCAGTCTCACGTCTTGAGGCACAAGTCTCAAGTCAAGTCTCAAGTCAAGTCCCAACTCTAAATGTAGATTACCAAGTCCAGTGTAGAGTGCAAGTCAAAGTCTCAAGTCTTCTCTTCAAGTATCAAGTCAGGTCTCACAGTAAAATTGTGACTCGAGTCTGACTTGAGTCCCAAGTCATGTGACTCGAGCCCCCACCTCTGACCACAAGTATACAATACCTCACCAGACACTTGGTCACATGGTGGGGAAAAGGTTTCTCCACTTGTCCTTCAGGTTTTCTTTATTTAGACCAAAGGGTTTGAATGAAGCTGCAGCTGCAGTCTGCTGAGGGAGAACGAACACAATTCAGAGCCTTTAACATGCTTGCTTGTCTCAGATCAGCTCTCCTACTCTTTATTAAAATGGCTCCTATCTTCAAACTATCCCTTTGACCAGGACCAGGGTGCAGTAGTAGAAGTAACATACATTTTTTAATACTTGGAAATAAACACAGGGTGCGCTTGATCTATAGGCGATGTCCTCTTTGAGCTTTTTTGAGTTCTTGGCGAGATAAATCGGGTAACTTGGTCTGTATGTAGGGCTTACCATATTTTTAGGCCGATATAATTCTTTATGACATATGGTATATTCATAGTATATATCATACATAGTGCTGACAAACTGAGGTCAGCTATATGAAGTGATTTTAGTTTAAATTTGGTGGGTATTTGCCTTATGAGGTCATAGTTTATCCACCTTTTGATTTATTTATTTTGTTTATTGTAGATGCTGACAATGCAGACAAAGACAGATACAAGACAACATCCACCAACAGCCAAGACGATATCCACCTATTTATTTACCGCTACATCACTGATGTGTGTGTGATGTGAAGCCACATTCAAATCTGTTTCCACCCCATTTGACAGACTGTGCATTATGCTGGAGTTACTGGCTTGGTGCCAACCGTCTGCTGTACAACTCTCCACAACAGGCCTGTTCAGTATCAAACTGTCTCTTTTCGGCTCATCTGTCATCACTCTCAATGTGTTTCACTGAACATACATTAGCTTTTATTAGCTCATTCAAGCAGTTGCTGCCAAAGACCGTTCTGCGTCGTTCATTCATTATGCGTGTGTGTAGGTGTTTATCCTCCGGAGAATGTTCTGGCAAAGCTAATGGGAGGTGAGTCATGATGTTTGACACAGATAGCTCACACACACACACACTCAGCCTACTGTACATTCACATTAAGGTATTGTTCCTCACATAACTCAGCAGTTTTCAAACATTTTCAGGTCACGGACCCTCAGATAGTCTCACATCAGGGCCACAGACCCCCTTTAGATAAGATTTAGTCCCAGGGACACATATAGGAAGACTGTTATTGATTTAGTATTGAGTTGTAGAACTGTCTACACTGTAAACTGGTGAGAGTGAAACATCTGATTACAATAGTCATTCTTTTCCATTCTCTCACTGGGATCATTTCTAGTTACTTAAATTCTAGTGAAACTAATCCTCATTTGCTTAAGGCCCTCTGAGGGTCCTCGGACCTCACTTTGAGAACCGCTGACATAACCTATATTTTAATCAGATACTATATTGTTCTCATTTGAAGGATTTATTTTGCCGCTGCACTGTGTGTGTGTGTTTTCATTCAGAACTGAACCATCTTTGTTGCCCACATCTCACCACCATCTGGAAGTGTTGTTGACAGCACATTTTGAAGGGCGTTACTCGCGGCCTATCGTGTGTCACCGTGGAATTGCTGTCCAATCAGACGAGTGGAGAGGCGGGGCTTGGAGCGGGGGGCGGGAACACGGAGAGCAGACAGCGCAGTGTGTCGATCTGTCAGCAGCAGTGTTGTTGTAGTGCGGCGGTTACTGCGATTATGATTGAACATAATGGAGAAAAATGGAAAGATCACGGACTGAGATTGCCCAGTACACTTACAAAGACTTGGACTGGACTTAACGCGTCAGCCTTTTGAATCCACGGGAGATTTCAGCCAACAACTTCTGTCCGTAACGGGGATATAACGCCGTGAAGTTAGGGAATCTTTGTTGTCCGGACTAAAGAAAGACAAGGGGGCCTGAAATTAGACGTCGCTTGAAGTTAAGCTACTGCGTTAGCTGTTAGCTCGCTGTGGAATACTAACAGTTTTATTAACCGAGAAGTCAGCTCATAGAGAGTAACGCAATGCTGCTTTGTGTAGCGCGACATGCCAGTGACGGTGTCTTTAAATAATAGTCATAATACTTGTCAGTTGACTGCGTTGCTAGCACCAGCAGTAATAGCGAGTGCAGTGGGCTAACTAACCGATGCTAAGCTAGCTGGCGAGCTCTCCGGCAGGGCTAGCTTGTTGTTCCACTGCTAGCCAACAGCTTCTCTTATGTGGACAAGAGGAAAGACCTTTGAGCTACTCGGACCCTTCAGGTTTGGCAGTCGCTTGCTAGTTAGGTGATTTAACTCAGCGGGGTTATCTGGTTATTCATTTTGAAAGATGATCATTGCAAATTAGCTAAATATAAATTCTAGGCATTAAGCATGTTTTCTCCCCCAGACAGACTCTTGCCACCAAGCCCGCAAGAGTCATCCCGTCTGTTGATACAGCTTGGGCTACCGAGCATATTTTTAAATGTCAGTGGATTTAACTTGTAATAGATCTTATCCTGTCAGTAGCGGTTTCTTGTTTCACACAGGAAGAGGGATCTCAAATTGTGGTTATACCTTTTAAGCTGTCAGTTATCAGTTGGAAAGACAATACCAACTGTTTACTTTAGGTAAAGGTCGTGTTTTTCCACTGAGCACCACCTGTAACCAGACCATTATTTTTATCTTTTTTCTTTGGCTGTGTGGATGTTTTGCTTTTCAGCATCCCATTTTTGGCATTGACCCTGCACATTCTTGTGAGACTGTTTGGTTTGGCAACAGTCTTTTTTTAACCTTTAGCTTATCTGTTTTTCACACAAAGGTGGGAACACTTTGAAAGTGGCGCAGCATTATTAAGGCAAAACAAGGACACAGGCCGGTGGACCCCTATTCTGCAAGTTCATGACATAACAAGCTCTTTGTTTTGGATCAAGCGGGACAGGATAACACAGGGAGTTGGCTACCCATCTTTGTGTTTTTGCGTCCACGGGGAAGTGGGCACCCATCCCCAGCCTCCATTTGTTTTCCCCATTGCTTGTGGGTTCAGATGTGAGGTGCGATGGGCAGCCAGGGCAGCCCGGTGAAAAGCTATGACTACTTGCTCAAGTTCCTGCTGGTGGGAGACAGCGATGTGGGCAAAGGAGAGATCCTGGACAGCCTGCAGGACGGCTCCGCTGAGTCCCCGTACGCTTACAGTAGCGGTGAGTCACACTTGTCTGAGCTTATCTGGACCTGTTGGTTTAGTTTTGCCCTCTGTGACGAGCTCCTTGTGTTGTGTTGTGCTGTGTTGTGTCATGCTTGCTCATCACAAAGTCCTAAACATGCTGGCTGTGCATTTCAGTATGTGGACTGGAGAATACACAATGAACTCTCTTCACTGCCTGACTCTGACAACACACTCACATACACTCACGCTCACACACACACACACACCGCTCACATGGAAGTATGAGACATGCTAGAATGTATGTGAATGATGGTTGAGTGAGTGGACAATTTCACTAGCCAAACCCTGGTTTTCATGACCTCACAGTCCAATAACAAGGGACTAGATTTAGATCAAAATATAGGGCTGATATTGGCCTTTTATTAAACGTCAGATATCGTCCAGTCAACATCATCCACCTCCAATACGATGGCGGTTCCTCCTTTTTTTTTACTCAACAGCTTCAGAGGTGTCAGTCTGTAAAACCTGCCGTGAAACCTGCCTTAAGGAGCTGCTGACCAACCTTAAATAATTTCATTAGTCTGGCTTTCACTGGAGAGTTTTAGTGTCCTATGATGGTGTAAATGCTGTTTCAGATGCTTTTCCATCCTGAATGGATTTCTGGGGGAAACATTAAATACTTGTAATTTTTTGGCATGAAAATGGTCCAGTTGCAAGATATTCAACAGCGGCACAAAATATCAACAGCTTGAAATGGCAACTTCGGTACAAAAATATCAGTATGGGCCTTGTGATGCACACAAAACACACACACAGCGCGTAAATCTACATGTCCATGACTAGGCGGCGTGGGTAATAACAGCAGATCCATTATATTCTGGTTTGTAAGGGTTTACTGCTTGTGTATGCATGCATATGGGCTGAGTGGAGGCTGCTCAACTATGGCTGTTCTTCTGCTGCTCATTACTGAATGAAAACCTTTCAGGAATTTTCTCTGGGTTTGATGTGAACATTACTGAAGCAGATTAAATTAGATCAAAGCTATTAATTAATCTGCATTCCTCACTTTAGAGCAGGTACATTTAGGAGCAGCATCATCAGTTTTTAGCTGCAAGGGCATACTGTGTATAGGATAGCATGGTGTTTGCCAGCCAATTTGCCAAGTCCCACGGGGCTCGATCTAACATGGGGTGAAATACTGTGTGGGTGCTGGAGGGTCCGTGTCAGGAGGGGAAGGTTGACGGAGTCCTGCCCGGTCAGATGAGCCCTCCCTGGGTGTAGGAGCTCAGATCTCCTGGCTCTCTCACTGCTGTTGCTCTGGAGCTGACAGCCTGTATCTGATCACTGCCTTGCTGCTGCAGTAAGCTGGTGGTCCGTGGCTTCAAAAAAAGCTGCTACACACACACACACACACACACACACACACACACACCCACCCCCAACCCCATCAAAGGGAAGCCCTAGAAAACGAGGATAAAGAGAGGATAGGGCAGAGGAGAGGAATAGAGAATAAGTAATGCCTTCACAGTGCAAGGTTACTCCCTCTATGCTAATAGATATATTGTATGAATCCTGCAGCAGAGGGAGCTGAGCAGCATCTTGGGTCTTGGGGTCACTCTCTGACAGTGCTAGCCAGGCTGGTATGAGTTTGTGAAGGAAGAGAAGAGGGGGAGGACAGCAGGGAGAAGGGAAGTACGTCCATCACATCCATGCAGCCTAATTAGAGCCAGTTCTCCACTTACAGTGACTGGACTTGGAGTATCAGCTGCTTGCTTACTTCTGCCCCAAAGGTAAAATGTGCAAATCTACATAGGAGAAGATGTTTGCTTGCAGCACAGTCCTCACCAGAGATGATTCCCCAAGCATCCATTTCATTATTGAGATGAAGAAAATCTCCATCTCCCCCTTTCAGAATGACAGCAACTGTTAATGAAAAATACATCAGTTAGTAGCATGACCCGTTTTTGCCAGTGCTAATCTAATAGATTCTGCCAAAGGGTGGCGATGCCTGTCGGCATTTGGCAGCAGTGTGAAGTTCATGTGTGTTTGTAGATGTAAGGGACTCTCCTGCTCTCCCAGTAGGAGGCCAGACTGTTTCACTGCAGAAATTGAGGCTGATTTAGAGAGAGAGTTCTTCTTCGTTACAACATTTTGAGATGTAGCAGTAGAGTTCCTTGTGTTCACACTGCAAACAACTTGGTTGATGGTTCTGTCTATTCTGACTAATTGTGGACAGGGTCAGAGCACTGTTTGCATCCATGTAGGGCCTGCAGCTACACAGTAGTGATGGCGCAGAGAAGCTTTCTGAAGCATTGCAGTTTTCCGACACACTGGGTCGAAAATGGGTTCAGTACTCTAAGCTTCATATGAGATGAGACATATCGCCTCTACTGGTGAACAGAGTGTAGCACAGTAAACCAGACGAATACTAACTGCTTTACAGCTGCTTGTCTGTATAGCGAATAGAGTAAGCTTTTGCCCGGTAGACCCGGGTTCAGTTCCACATACGTGAAAATGTGTGTGCATGAATTTGTGTTTTTCAGTGGTTCAAACTTGATAATAAAATATTGAGCGTGAGAGTGAATATTTTTTCACAATAAATGCAAGGACAGAAGAACAAAAGGGATAAATAAAGACAACAACTTCCTGATAAAGTGGAAGAATAGGGAGAAAGTGCTTAAGGACAGACTGTCATTGGGCACTTGGGCAGAGGTAATTCAGTGATACGTTTTGAAATAGCCTGTATTTTGCTATTATATGGAATGTGCTGCACAAGCACATTGATTTGGTTGGGCATTTATATATCTGTTTCAAACAGAAATCAAGTGAAAGTGTTATTTAGGCAAAGGTATTTGTGTAATATGACAACCATATTAGGATAAATTCAAAATATTCCCACACTGGGGAACGGCAGCTCTTTCTTTCCAGCTCCATCATGATACAGAAATAAACGCAATCTATTTGACTGTCCACAATGACGGCGCTATACTAATACTACCACCCATGATTTGTTCATTCTTACAGTTCATTGTAAAGGGAAAGCCGCCAATACGTTTCAAATCTGACAAACCCGGTACTCGGCAAATCGAAGCAGTCATGTGATTCACTGCGGGAATGAAGCGGTCGCTGCTTCGAACGTCATCATTCACGTGACATTTTCCGTAACAAAGCAAGCTCCGAAGCTGTGGTTCACTGGAAAGTACTTCAGAGTTTGAATCACGCTTCGGAGCTTCGGTGTCAGACGTAACATCACTACTACACAGTTTTGAACAGTAAAATCGTAGAGTTCTTGCTGCTTTGGTATTACCTTTCATATCATTACATCGGTTTGATGAGTTAACGTAGCTAGCTAGTGAGGCCTAATTATCTAGGATTCATCGAAAATGAACAGACAGTTTTCATTAAAATGACTTCAGAGCACTTACCACCCGACCCCAACGATGGATGCAAGTATTCTCCAAGCCTCGTTTTTGAGACCTTCATTCCTCTAGTCTTTCAAATAAAAGTTGTACAGAAGTGGAAAGTTTTGAATGACTGTAATCAACTTCTCATCCATTTTGCACTTACCAGGCAGAACCATGGTATTGTTGATGATCACATTGGTAGGGAAACAAGGATGTGCAGCAATCTGATTGGCTGTTGACAGTCGATGAAAGTTCAGTCTCTGCCAACTGCCAACACATTTTCCACAGTTTCCCTGGTCTCCGCCCTGTAGGAAATGAGTGGGCCTCCAGTTGATCGTGTTGCTCGCAGTGCGAATGTACGGTTTGCATATTTATCACTCAGAACTCATCTAGAGACCCTCTTTTCATCAGCCTTTCTTTCCCTTTATTTACCTCTTTATTTCCCTCTTTTATTTCTAGCTTGCCTGTGCTGTTTTTATGCTGTTCTAAACTGTGCCATGATAGCTGTGTAAAATGCACTTAAACACCTGAAAACCACACATTGAGGCAGTTGACAGGCAGTTTGTCTTCAGTCGGTGCAGATGCATTAGGTCTAAGGACCAGTGGACGTCACCTCAGGTAAATCGTCCCCATGATTCTTAACACCAAGCCCACGGAGAACCGGCCGGCCTTGTAAAGACGAGCTCTTTGCCAAAACGTCACCCGGGCCAGCTTCTGAGAAGTCTTTAAAACAGGAAGCCGTCCTAATTGATGCTAGCAAGATCAAAAGCCTTCAAACGGCTTCATTAAATATGGAGGGCAGAGTGGAGCACGGCTGAATGCGCTTCATCAGGGAAGTTTGTGCAGACAGAAGCGCTGCTATTGATTTCCATCCCTCCAGTAGAGAGAAAGTAGCAGGGAGGGAAGGGGAATGCTTGTGAGGAAGCTAAATATTTCAGGAGGAGCAAATCGGGGAGAAAGAGCAGATTTTGATTGGACAGAGCTGCCCTCAGGCTATGCGATTGGCTCCCTGCCTGATTTCTGGCGGCCAATTGGAGAGGCCGCTCTGTCTCATTTCCTCCTCAGTGATCAATGCTTATGTGCATCATTGATCTTTAGTTTGGTATTTTCAAAGCAAAGCCAGTCAGCCTAGTTTGGTTAGTTATCTGTGACGACCGCAGTTGATTTGTTGATTTGTTGATTTATTTATGTAGGTTATGACTAGAGCTGCATAATATGGACAAAAAACACCCACTGTGCCTCTTTTTTTTAATTGGCTGGGCTTGTCTTATTTATGTATAGATTATGTCATACTTGAATGCCAATTTCTGCTTGTTACAGATATATAATATTCAGATTATAATGTTGTTTTTTTGCTGTGATGCTGTTGGACATTTATTATTTATAAATGTGCCAATTAGGCATTGGCTTCTTAGATCTTGTGTCACCATTGTGTTTGTTAATATGACTTATTTAAACAGGTTATCTGGTAATCCTACTCTGCAACTGTAGTTAAAGTGCAACACAATGAACCAAAAAGACCATGTTATCACTCTGTAAACATTTGGAAGGCCAGAAGAGTTTTGTAGAAGACCAGTTTTTGAATACTGGCCTGTTCAGTATCCTTCCATTAATATACAAGCTTAAACCAAGAGTTGGGCTACAGGCCTACCTAAGTACGTAGTGTTGTCATGCCCTATACACTAACTTTATTTACTTTTTTACAAGAGACTTTGCTCTTATTGTTATTCAGATCAAGCTACATTAGACAGATTATCGACAAAGCGCTCCCACTGTGGGTAAATCTAAATCTATCGGGAAACACTGCCAAAAAACACTCCTAAAGCACAGAGTGGGACGGAGTGCACACTCACTGCTGGTTTGGTTAAGTTTCAATTTGTTACTTCCTGTCCACCAGAATTTGATTTGGGCAAATAGAGCGAATCTAAAGGGAAGCGTTTCAGTTAGCGGGGATGGGACGCTATTCTCTATTGCAGCTCCATTTTTTGATGTAGGATGACAACATAAAAGTTTTCTGTATTTGAAGTAGGCTATAAATAGCTAGCAGCAGGAGTGACAACATGGAAGATAAATTTGTCCTTTGCTATAGTTGGATCTTTTTTACACACCTAACTATTGAGAACTGTGAATAGAAAATCCATTGTCAAAATAATCTTACTTCGAGATCTGTAATTTGATTTTGCTCTTCTTTCAAATTAGCAGTGACACTTGTGTTCCTACATGCCGTGTTTTACTGCGGCGATACACAGTGTGCCGTCAGCAGGTGAAGTGCTGTCAGACCAGTCTACCTGCCACTTCTCTCTTTGTCCCAAGGCTTGAATATTAATGCAGCCTTTGTAATGTACTGTTCAATCGCTCACAAGTCCAGAGTTGCAGAATGATCAGACCTCGCCTAGCTTCCTGCCTCATGCTGTTCTTGTTGTTGTCGACATTTAGTTAAATTGTGTGCAAGTTAAATTGATAGACAAACTCGTTTAAGCAGCACTACCAGTCAGGCCTACCTGGGTTTCATTCTGATAAATGAATTTGTCTCATCATTATTTTGACTTATCATTTGGCAGATTTAACAGTTTGACGGTTGGAAGAACACTCTCAAGTTTGTTGACAGACAATACATGACAACATACATGTAATTCAGTACCGACAAGGCTGTTGGTTTGCCTGAGGCAGGCAGCTTGCACACCCCACCGTCATGTTATATCACAGGATTTTCAAATCTTAAAGAGCTTGGCCTTATAAAAAAAAAAGACTGCCAGCCCACCCGCTAGCATTTGAAATGCCTCTCACTGTCCAGTAACACTCTTTCACCCGCTCTCATCCCCAATTCAGCCTCTCTCTTTTGACTGGGATTTGTACTGAAAAAAAGGACCGTTGGTCTTTGACGTCTGAAAGTACCGGTCTAGAACCAATCTGCATCGTTTCCTCAAAGCTATCGTCTCAGTGAATCGTGCATGCCGTGATTTGTGTCCATAAACTCGTAATTTCTCCACCCCATTCTTTTGCTATTGTTTTTTTTTCATTGTGCAGTTGTTGTCAAGGGAAATAGTTTCTAAATGTATTCTTCAGCCTACTGAAAATGACTCGTTTCTTGTTGGCCCTCCTCATTGAAATCGCAGGACACAGCTTGCCGAGCCTCTTGGTTTCTGACACAGAAATCAAGTAGCCATCATTTCCTTTCTTCTATTTGACTAATTTCTATAAAAAAAACAACAACCTATAACAACCTAACCCCACACGTTTCCCCATCATCCATCACCTCCGCCTTCATCTGTCCCTCAGGGGGGAAATCAGATTTTGATAGTTGGAGTTGGACGATTGTACAAATAATCAGGTGCCTAAGAGCAACCATATTTACAGAGACGGTAGTGTCTACACTATGTAAACATATCAAACATGTTTTATAAAACAATGTGATAATTGTTCAGTTATGTTATTACTTCATATCTATTCACATTCAGTAGCTGCAAACAAATATTGAAATACTTTACCGATAGTAACATCAACAATAGACCTACGTTAGTACTTTTAACCTAGTACTTTTAGCTAAACAGACAAGTTTGCCATCATTTTAATTTTCTGTGAAATGTTTACCTGATGCTTGACTACCAAAAAAATGCCAGTTCTCTTTCAAAAGTTGGTTAACTTGCAACTCAGTGTCGGCACTGGGCCAACATAAGACACTGGACTGTGGCTGATGACGGCCAAACCGAAAAAAAAAAAGCCACATCTGAATCGCTCCTTCTCATCGTCCCTTCTCATCTTGGAGTGCTTTTCTGTCTTTGGAAGGCAGTGCCAATGTTCACTCCAGTTTTGGCTTGGAGACGGTCGCTTTCCTTTTTAGCATGCTTGCCTATCTCCAAGCGATTAATCAGTTTCTTTGTCCTTTTGATTTTTCCTGCTGTTGCTGCTTCTGTAATCATGAAACCCATCACTTTCTGTGTGGCAGAGGATGTGTTTTCTGGGGAAAGTACCTACCTGGTACTGGGTGTTTACAACAGCAAATGTAAAAGCTGTCATGAACTGGGTATATGTTGAATCACTGTTGTATGGTATCAATTGACGATAGAGAGCAAAACTGACATTTATTTATGTAAAAAAGTAGCAAATTATTACTTTAAATGTGCCTTTTATATTTAGGTTAGTCAGCCAATACCACCTTGAATAAAACATTCACTGTGGTAAACAATGACACTGAAATGGGGAAACACATGCAGGGACACGTTGATTTAAAATTTTATTCTTATTCATAGATTTGTTTTACTTGACTGCGTGGACTTACACTATAATTTAAAATGTTAAAATGCTATTCCTTGCACATTTAAAAGCAATGTTTCAGTACACCGCACGCACTGCATGGATGAACACATAGGTGAACAGTGATATATATGATGACAATTGGGGGGGGGGGGGGGGGGGGTTACAAATTATTTTAGAGGGGGTTTCAAGATTATTTTTTCACGTTGCGATAAAAGGTTTTGAATTTCACAGTCAGCTGACATTGGCCATCAGATAAAGCCAGCCTTGGAAAAGCGAAGCCTATTAAAATGCAAAAGCGGGTTGAAAAGACACTTTTCAGAGCAGCTGCTAGACAAGGAGAGGCCAGAAGTGAGACTCTTAAATCTTCTTGTTTCATTCAGCAGCCTAACAATGGAAAATCCCCCAGTTACTACCAAGCATAGCAGTCTATTGTTTCACTACTACAGCAATGGGCTATTTATTTTGACGGTGCACCATCCATAGCCAGCAGTTATCTCACTGGATGCAGTTCAGCTCAGAGAAAACCCCCTACAGTGCCTTCCTGAGAGAGGGAGAGGGGGAGAAAGAGAGAGAGAGAGAGAGAGGGAGTGAGTATATTTGTAGGTAGAGGAAAAGCTGAAACCGGCCTAATCCTCTTGAAAGATGCACAGACTGACACACCGCCGGTTGACTATTACCATGAAGCTCGGCAATAAAAGCTCGTCTCCACGCTGTCAAATCAGATTTTATGCACTTTCTTTTCATTCGTTTTTTCTTCCTTCAGCTGCCTTTTATTTCTTTCTTTCTTCACCTTTCTTCACATTCTGTACATACAATATGTTATCTGCATCTGTAAATTTAATATATTTGATATGGTAGAGTAGTTTTTTTTACTATGCACGTCTGCATGTTAGACACTTTCTCTACATATGTATGACCTTTTGTGGCCTTTGTAGCGTGGACATGGCACATTCTGCACATCATAAACTGTAAATTCACATTGTTTTTTCATATCTCTATATTCTCTCTCATGTCTATATTGCAATATTCACATATTTTCTCACAGTATATTTTTATATCCATTTTTTCATTCTTTTTCTCTTTGTCTCAATATGTTCTGCTGATATGTTGCACACCCTTATAATGCTGCAGCTCATATTTTTCATACTTTTTTCATTCCTACGTTTCTTTCTTGTATCCTGTTATTGTTTTGCTGCTGCACTAACCTAGTTCCCCATTATTCATCATTAGTTTCATCTGTCTTACACTCTCTCTCTCTCTCTCTCGCTCCTCCAGCTTGTGTTCCTACCAGTGTTATGCTCTCCTCACTAATTTGTCTCCTTCCCACCCTTACGCTTGTCATGATGGTGGCATTTCTTTGCTCTGACAACCATCAGCTCACGTTTGTACATTTCCACAGCAGCGTATGCCTCTGAGGTTGAAAAAAAACTACCAATTCTCATATTCTTGCACTGTTGTGTATGCTTGGGATTTTTTTCAAAAGCAACGAATAGGCTACACACCCACAACACACACACACACACACACACACATACATACTCTCCCTCCAGCGTTGAGAATGTCCTGAGAAGAAGCAAAGTCACCCGACTCCCAGAATAGAAGCAACAGCGTCCAGCTTAGGGAATCAGACATCAGAGAAGCTATTGATTATCTTGGCTGTCTGAATGAGCCCTGGCAACAAGAGGAGAGGAAGCACTTGGTATGATGCCCTGCACTCACTCCAATTCAATTAGGCTAGCCTGAGCTCAGCACTTTAGCTCAGCAGTCTTTATGTTGCCTGGAAAATTGGAAGATATTGGTAATGTTGTTAGCCAGCAGCTGCTACCTGCCAAAGCGCTTTGGTCACTAACAAAAGCTGATGCAGTCGTGTGTAAAGGTTGGAGAACTGGGATGACTTGCTCTTATCCTTCAGTGCTAATTAAATATTACTGTATCGTATTATGGTAATGGGAAAATCAGCTTTCTTTTTTTTCTAGGAGTCTAGCTACATTTTCACTTTTAACAGATGAAAAAATGACAGTTATCAGTTAATGCTGGTGTATCCCAACATACATATACTAACACTTGTTACTGCAAATGCACAGGCCAACTGTTTTTGGATGGTGATTGTACAAAGGTTTGACGAATAAGGGTTTTGTCGGCTGAAACCGATTTTTGACTGAAGCTGCCAATAGTAAATGTTTTGTTTTGTTACCTAATATCTTTAAATTTGGCCTGTTTTCTGCTAACTATTCCAAGGATTCAGTGTTTCCCCCCGGATTTCATTCTGGCCAGGATGGAAACATGGGACACTAAAACTCTCCACTAAAAGCCATAATTGAAATTCTGGCAGGGTGAGGCAGGTTTCATGGAAGGTTTTACATAATCACACCCCTGAAGCTGTTGAGGGGTGAAAAAGGGAAGGACCTCCATCATATCACAGGTGGACAACACTGACTGTCCGATATCAGAATTTCAATATAAGGTGATACACCTGTTTGGTCCGAAAGTACGCTGACTCAGTGGGTAAAAACCAGAAGAACATGGTGAGCAGATCCAGGTACAGACATGTCCAGACATGCAGCAGCAGGGTGGCAGGTGTAGCAGTGAGACTGCAGTCTGCCAGAATAGAAAGATGTGTTGGCTGCCTGGAGGCAAAACACTATCAGAGCAGGAAGCTACCGTGACAGGTGACTTATCACTCTGTGTAACACTTGTCAGAATTCAAAACTGAAAGTAGAAAGATGGAGAATTTAGTACAGGGTGCCTTGGATGAATACAAAATTGTGATTTTAGATGCTATTTTCACATTTTTTTTGTTTGTTTGAATAGTTTATTTTTATTTCTGTGTTATGCCAAGCATCTGGCCCATCCCACATGGGATTACAGGACACCACCATTTTACAAAATAATAATAATAAAATAAATTACCACATTATAAAGTACTACTATATTCTTTCAAATAACATATTTGAAATGATAGGTTTCAAATGAACAATACACTGAAAAGAACTGCTACAAACTTACAGTTTATCTTGATAAAGAGCTTTTTTTTCCTCATCTCCCAGGCTTTCTCCAGGTAACTAGCTAATCTAAATGTTTCATAAGTGAACAGCCAACTCAATCTTTGTGCATCATCCATATTTACAAAATCAATATCTGTTTTTATCTTACTAAACAAGGTATTGCGCAGTTCCCAGTAAAAAGGGCAATAGAAAACAAAGTGAAACTCATTTTCTATATCAGTTAAACAGCACATTGAACAAATCCGCTTGAATGACTGAAAATAAAAAAATATTGATGTGGACATTAAACAGGGTTTTTTTTCTCATTTCAACAGCCATGGGTTGATTGGCATAGGGGAGATTGAAGAGATGGCGAGTCTTGCTTCTTATTGGTCGGCGGGGCCCAGCATCCCACCCATCGCCCCTGTTTAGTGTCAGTTTTCAGTTTCAAATGAAAAAAATATAAGAGTTAGAATATCAGAATAGGACATGCAATTTGAACAAAACTAATCTAGACCTTTTGACGAAAGGGGAGTCTTGTCATAAAGTGAAGGTCTAAGAAGATGAGTTTGTCTCATGTTACACACAATGGGAAACATGCAGCACTTCAGACAGTGCGCTCTAGAACGAGTGGCACCCTTGATAAACATAAGTCAAATAGGTTGTAAAAGACAAATATTGAGCTGTATTTTATGTGTGGTAAACTTCCTAAGCAAGCTTGAAAGACTTCCACTGTGATAGCTTTTATTTTCTTGTGCTACAGTTCACGGTTGTCATATTTTGTAAAGCTAATTGCAGTCCTCCTTAGCCTGTTGTTGGGTAAAACTACACTTAGGTTCAGTATAAGTGCCTCAAATAGGTCGTGAGTCATTTTGTCAAGCCTCGGCTCAGCTTCTCTCTGAAACCAAGGTATTGTAATCTTGATTGATGTTGGCCTTCCTGATGCATCCATTTGCCTAATGCCTTCCTCTCTCTGCCCTCTCTCCATCCAGGTATTGACTATAAAACCACGACCATTCTTCTAGATGGGAGGAGAGTGAAGCTGGAGCTTTGGTAAGCACCCATCACCGCTGAACGGACCTGCTGTTGTCTGTACAGTGTCGAGCGTCCCTCCTCAGTATTGCACCTCTCTGCACTTACAATCACAAAGTGCTTCACATTTCAAAATGAATAAAACAGATGAATACACAGAACAACATGCACCCACTAAATAAGACATCCAACAAGACACACAACGTCAGAGTAAGAGAATGACTGACAGAAAAGGTGGATCTTTAGCAATTTCGTAAAAACAGGGACCAAGTTGGCTAGTCCAACATCTACAAGGGGTCTAGTCCAGAGTCTAATGCACCTCTTAACCTTTTATTTTAATATCGGACCTTGGAAGAGGCATCAGGCCCTGCTCAGAGGACCTGAGTGAAGACACAACTCGGTAGTATAAGTCAGAACCTGACCACACAACGCCTTGTTGGTCATCAGAAGAATTTTAAAATCAATTCTGTACTTGACTGGATGCCAATAAAGGGAGGAGGCCAGTATTGGTGTAATGCACGTTTGGTGCTGAGCTACCGATTGGCTAAAGCTACTGCTACTGCTGTTGGCTTGCCGACTGGTTGGGAGGCTGTTCAGACTACGTGGCGGGACAAAGATGGCCGTCATACATGAAGACGAGGGATCACATTACCCGATTCTGCCATTCAAAAACGTTTGCCCGTTAGTTCAGAGCTGTAAATAAACTTACAAAATACCTGTTCTATTGCTGATGAGGAATTTTGTATGAAACTTATGTGGACTACGTGATTATGGGTTAGATATAAATATAAACCAATATAAAATAGGGCTGGGCGATATATCGTATAATATCGATATCATGATATGAGACTAGATAATGCACTTCTTCCTGGTCTTAAAGGCTGTGCTGCAGTAAAGTGATACCATTTTCTGAACTTATTAGCTGGCTGAGAAAAATGAACAGTGATTGGCTTTACCTGCACATCATATCCACACTTATTACTGATTACACATATGATTACTAATGATCATTACTAATTTTCAAAATTTTCTCTCAAATTATCTTATGAAAGCACGAATGCTCATCCCCAAAATATCGTCACATTATTGCTATTGAGGTATTCGGTCTAAAATATTGCGGTATTTGATTTTGTCAATATCGCCGAACCCTAATATAAAGAGATGCGTCAGAGGCATCTAAGTGTTAGAAGACTACAGCACACTGCAGTGCTAGTGCTGTTTTGTGGAAGTGGGCCAAGGAATTTGACTCCTCAGGGGAGAACCAACGCCTCGTCTTCCCTGTAGAGAGAAAACTTTAAAGGCAGGCGTATGCAGAAGACTCTTATTATTTCTGCTTCCTCGGTCTTTCTCTTTCTCATCACTGTCTCTGATCTCATCATTCCTGCTCTCTGACATTCTTTACCTCTTCCTCAGCTTCCCCTCTCTCTCTCTCTTTCTCTCTCTCTCTCTCTCATGACTCAGACTCCTCTCGGTCTCTCTCTGAGGTGACAGAGAAGGGAAATTGCAGGTAAAAAGAAAAGCAGGAGCCTAAATACCCAACATCCATCGCTGTCCACCCCTACCACCCAATCAGCCGTCATCAGCCTCACCAGCCACTCAGCGTCGTTGTTTTCAACCTGACGGCCAATTACCACACAGTCGCTTAGCAAGATGATTCCTCTCTCTCCAAGATTGTATCTGACCGATGGGTGGCATAGAATTGATTACTATCAATTCAAGAAGCTATAATCAGTTAGACCAATACATAATGCTGGACAGTGGCTGACCTCTAGTCAGTGATTTCCCCTCTCAGCACTCGGTGGCATGGACACACACACACACACATACACATACACATTTAAACCAAACATAATTCTATGGACAAAGGTCTGTAGAGTTTGTGAAGCTTGGTGCCTAGTGTGAATGTGTTTGACATTGTGTGTACCCCCGCCGTCTCTACAAACAGACCTCCATGCCTCTGTAGATACTCAGCTAGTCTTCCAGCGTTACGCTAAGCTAACAAAACCCAGAACAAGACAATAGCCAGGGAGCTCTAAGCTAGCATATCCTCTCTGATATTTATTACACTAGTAGTCATCGTAGCTAGGATGGCCTGGAAATTGGTAACTGTTGCTGAGTGGTCAAATCAAGTGAACAAATGAAAAGAAATGGGCTTTGTAATAGAGCTGGGTGATATATCACAATACTTTGATATCGATGATGTGATGATATTTTGTGGATGACTATTGGTGCTTCCAGATGATATTTACTGGTGGAAGAGAGCAGGCCCCTGATAGCCTATAATCTGTGTATTGCTGTGCAAACACACACATGGGTGTTTGCATAGAATTCAGCAATTCATTCATGACATTGTCATTCAGGACATGTATTCATGTCCTGCCAGAAAGATGGTAGTTGCAAGCTCCCTATAGTATTTGAAAATACTTCAGGAGGTAAATACTACATGGAAACACAGAGTTTGGTGATGTTCCCTGATTTCTTCAACTTGCTGAATTCTGATGTCACCAAGGGAGTACCTATGGTCAAGTATAGGAAATGATATATTAATTTCAAATAAAACTAGAAGGGCACTCGGAGAGCGCAGACCGGCAAGGTTTGTGCTATTATTGCTTGTTCGTGAGTCAGATCCGGATCCGCTCCAAAATTTAATGGGTTCTTCCTTGGCCCATGCTACACCCTTCCACGAAGTTTCATGAAAATCGGGCCAGTAGTTTTTCCGTAATCCTGCAGACAAACAAACAGACAAACAAACAAACAAACGGCACCAAAAACATAACCTCCTTGGCGGAGGTAACTAGCAAAATGAAGGTGTTTCATCACACAAGTCATCTTGCGATCACAACTCTTGAAAAGCCATGGCATGACACAACTACTTGCTAGATTTCTTTTGATGGTGGTGTTAAAGATGAACTCAAATGCATCACCCACCAAGTATTACTAACTAGTAAGTGCGTGTGTGTTAAATGGGAAAAAAAACGAATCAGGAGAAACTAAAGTTTACAGAAAATGTCAGTCATGGCGTCTTTACAGCTTGACTGCGTGAACACTTATTCATCGTCTGTTTAACCGTCAAGTCGAACAAGGGATCTTGGGTGAAAGTCAGTCCGGTTTTCCTATGTATTGTCCTGGATTCTGAGACGTGCCACCGTTTATAGCTCGCTCATCCGTTGGCTGCCAAAAAAAAGACAGGTTTATTGGTTTCCTGGCAGTTGTACAAATCTGTATTGACTGTAAATCTCTCCTTCAACCTCTTCCTCTCCTCCTGCCTCCAGGGACACCTCGGGACAAGGGAGGTTCTGCACCATCTTTCGCTCCTATTCCCGCGGGGCTCAGGTGAGGAAACGACCACTTAAACAGACTCAAGTAGGAAACCGCTCCGGTGCTCTGTGAGTTCTCTGCTTGTTACTGCAGGGTGTGCCATCGTATCAGAGGTGGACGGCAATGAGTAGCCGATATCTGTTTTATTTTTGACTATCTAATAAACAGAATAAGGCAGATTAAAACAATAACATCAAGAATATATACATTCAGTTGTACCCTTCTTGATCACCTTTCTGACTATTTACTGACGTCTTTCCCATAGATCTAAATGCAGATGTCACTTTAGTCACTGTTCCTACCTAATAATGAACCCTCTGTCAAAGTCACTTAGATCTTTTCCTCTTGCCATCTTGAGCCAAAATTGAGGTCAGCTGGGCCAGCTCGGCATTTTTATACAAGCCGCAGAGCATGAGAGGATGTTAATTGCTTAATTGTATCATGCAGTACACCTCTATGGAAGCATCTGCATTTGTTATGTTTCTCCACTCGTTTATTCCTTTTATTTGTCACCTGTCTGTATATAACAATACACATACAGAACTGTAATAGGAGTAATACGACCTGCCGTTGATTCTGTGTGTGTGTGTGTGTGTATGTGTGTGTGTTCTCTCCAGGGGATCCTGCTGGTGTACGACATCACCAACCGGTGGTCCTTCGACGGCATCGACCGGTGGATCAGAGAGATTGATGAGGTGAGTCGGAGACGGGGATGGATGGATGATGGATGGATGGATGGATGGATGGATGAGAGGTTTGATGAGGGCCTGATGGATGCTGGCAGTGTTGAATGTTTGGGGGTTTAGGAGCCCAGACAGATCTGACTTTGGGAAAAAGAAGTGGGAAGATCAGACCCGGTGAAGTCCAACTGTCAACTCTCATGAAGGTTTAGTAGAAGAAACAACCTTTCATTCCAGTTGTGGATGAGTTTGGATCTTAAACTAACTCTATATTTGCCTCTGTCAAAATTTGCCACGAGGACAAATTCCTGTTATTGTACTTGGAGTGCAGTTCCTGTTATTCTACTGTCATTTATTGTACTTGGTGATTACAGTGATTCTGTGTCTGATCAAATTTATTTCTCATCATGACTCCTGTGGTCTCTGGTGGCAGCAACAACATCACGTCACATTCCTTGTACTCTTGTGCTGTCATTCCTTGTGAATTAATGTTACATGCTTGTTTGTAACAACGTCTGTCTGTATCTGTATGTCTTTTACAATTAAAAGAGTGATATAGAAGCTGCCCTATAGAGCATGATCATGAGAAGGCAGAAATATGCGATACAGAAAAAATATGAGAATTGGAAAAATCCTCTTCAACAGTGCCAGGCAATTATGCATGGCTCACACAATTACTTTTCTCCAGCCAAAGTGACTCCCATCCAGAAATCAGGCAGTACTACTCAAGGCTGTGATTTAGGAGATTCTTGCATTTGTATGTTTGTGCTGAAATCCCTGAGTCCTGGTCTGAGATGATGTTCACTTCTCGGATGTCCGGTCATGGTCTCTCTCTCTCTCTCTCTCTGACTCGCTGTCTGGAAGACTTGTGTCCGTTTCCTCACAGGAAACCACTGGTCGTTACTGAGGAGGACCTGGGGCTGCGTATTCGTTTTACAATTTTCAACATTGAAACAATTTTCAAAACATACCAGTGTCTTGAATTCGACACCGGTAACAAAATGCTACTTTTTTGTTTCTTATGTTGAATAAAAACGTATTATGCAATACAATAGCCTAATATTTTTTGACGATTATAATTTTTGCTCCTAGTTTTCCCAACTAAAAGAAATTATATTTAAACTTATAAGTGTGAAATTGAATATGTATTTTTTTTTCTTCTTCACTTTAACAGTATAAAACAATCAGAATTATTGGATTTGAAGACCTTATTATAACTATTAAAAATAATTAATAGCTTAAATTTTAAAGATTTAGAACTATAGCCCTCTCTACACTGCATTTTTGGTTGATTTTTGATTGAAAGTTTGTTTTTCCTGCCTGTGGCACATCACTTTAGTCAAAGAACAGGTGTGGTGATTCAATGAAAGATAATATTAGATTAATCATGAAACTACCAAACTTTATCACAGAATGTGATAAAACATTTTCCGTTAGTCACTAGTATCAATGTGATTCACACCGGTGCCAAGAAAGTGCCAACCGAATCACAGTCTATTTTTATAGTGTTTTGTTTAATTTGTCTATACTGCTGTTATTTTGCACACCCCCATAATGCTGTAACTCATATTATTTCATACTTTCCATTCATACTTTTCCACTGAACTGGTGGTTGCATTATGTCTAATAGCCCCCTTTTGCTATATTCTTATTATTCTATGATTTCCTATTTTATCTGCAGCGACCCAGTTTCCCCGCAGGCATCACTAAAGTTTCATCTTATCTTTTGCTTTCAGCCTTTAGCAGTTTGCTACCAACTTAGAGAGGCCAGTGTCCCATTTACAAGGTGGGACGAGTAGTCAGAATCACTTAAGACAGTGTGTGTGTGTGTGTGTGTGTGTGTGTGTGTGTGTGTGTTGGGGGTGAGGCCTTTGGCTTTTACTCCTTACTCTCATCATGTCCTTCCTGCTGGCTTAGAAACAAAGAGGATGTCCTCTGTGTGTGTGTGTGTGTGTGTGTGTGTGTGTGTGTGTACAGCCGGGGCTGAGGTGGTATTTTTGGTCTCTGGTATGTGTGTTTGAGATTTGCCTTTCCTGCTCCTCCTCCACAGACTTGTGTGGCTGGCCAGTGAAGGACAGACAAAAAATAGAGATGGAGCGAGGAAAAGTCTCTGGGTAGCGAAAGTCAAGAGATTTGTAAAGAGCGTGAAAAGAGATAGAAAATATTGCAGATGCTTTCTTGTGTTGTCTGGAGACATTTAATTCCCAGCTCTTGCCATCAGCTCTGTCTCCACTCTCTCCTCTCTCCACTGATCACTCTGTACTGCATGTTGTCATGTATTCTGTCTTGATTGTGCTCTGTTCTATGTATTGTTTTACTTGCAGTGTTTCAGTGATATGGGAATTTTATAGTAGGATCAATAAAGCACGACTATAACCACCTCCACTGTTACTATTACAACTACTACCTCCACCTCTACTACTACTGCTGCTGCTGCTGCTGCTACTGAAGTAACTTATTACATGTACTCACGCTACTGTAATTGAGTAGCTTTTTTGTGTACTTCACTTCAGTCAGTAACTTTTACTCAAGTACATTTTTAGTGAAGTACAGTGTCGCTACATTTTAAATCACGTCAGTGACAGAGGACAGATTTTGTCTCTCCATAAGCAAGAGAAACTGAACAATCGAAAATTGACAAACTGTGGAGCCATTCACAGTGAGAAGAGGAATCTGGCTTTACTTTGGTTGTGCACTTTATTTTGTAATTTCCAATTTTTCCATTTAAAATAATCTAGTTTGAACTTTGTCCTCTTAGAGTCACATGGAAAACATCACAGCTAACAACGTTCTCTTTTCTAAAAAGGAACTCAGTAACTTTTACTCTTGAGTTCATTTTAAATTAAGCACTTTTTACTTTTACTTCAGTAGAGCTTTACGCCAGTACTTTTACTTCTACTTAAGTAAAAGATCAGCGAAGTAACAGTACTAATACTTGAGAAGGACATTCTAGTACTCTTTCTACCACTGGCTACTACTTCTACTACTGCTTCTACTTCTACTGCTGCTGATGCTACTACTACTACTTCTACTGCTACCACTACTGCTGCTACTGCTACTGCTACTAGTCCTACTACTTCTACTGCTGCTACTACTACTGCTACTACGTCTACTTCTACTACTGCTTCTAATGTTACTGCTACTGCTACTGCTACTGCTACTACTACTACTACTACTGCTGCTCCTGCTACTGCTGCTACTACTACTACTACTACTACTTCTACTTCTTCTTCTACTACTGCTTCTACTGCTACTGCTGCTACTACTACTACTACTACTTCTACTTCTTCTACTGTTACTGCTGCTGCTACTACTACAACTGCTGCTACTACTGCTAGTACTAGTACTATTTCCACCTGTACTACTGCTGCCAGTACTACCTGGAAAAGAGTTGAGATTGGAGGAGAGATACTGGGCGAGAAAAGGCAGCAGGGAGGAAACGGTGAGGAGAGGCTGATGTATCGTGACGGACAGGAAGAGTGAAGGAGATGGAGGAGGAGAGAGGTCACACTCTCACTGCCATCTTCTATCTTCTATTCATTTAGTCAGAACAGATGGGCATGAATCAGACAGACCAGAGCCGGAGTGGCAGGACAAGCTATGTGCTGCCCCGGGCATGTTGAATAAGTAACAAGCCAGCACCAGTCACTTTGTATGTATGTAATAGCTCTCTCTCTCTCTCTCTCTCTCCATGTCTCTCTCCATCTCTCTCTCTGTCTCTCTCTCTGTCTCTCTCTCTCTCTGTCCATCTCTCTCTCTCTCTCTCTCTCTCTCTCTGTCTCTGTCTCTCTCTCCGTCTCTCTCTCTCTCTCTCTCTCTCTCTCTCTCTCTCTCTCTCTCTCTCTCTCTCTCTCTCTCTCTCTCTCTCCCCCTCCCTCTCTCTCTCTCTCTCACTCTGTCTCCCTCTTATACTGGGACTGGTACAAATCATATCAACTGCAGCTATATGTGAGATTTGACTCCAGTCAGTTTTACAAGAGGTATTCGTGTGTGAGTTTACCTATTGTTTTCTTGGCATTCTTTTCTTTTTTTTTTTACTTTAATAAACACCTGTACATTTTGGCAGATTGAGAGACATTAATTACCCTTAGGGTAGACCGATATACAGTATCACTCTGTCAATATATGGGGCCGATATTGGCCATTTTGATCAGATTCCACACAAGTACTCAGTATTATTATTTAATTATTTTTACGACTATCCTGGGAGTCACTGGAGAGTTTTAGTGCCCTGTTGTATAAATGTTGTTTCCGAGGTTTTTCCACCCGTACAAGAATAAATATTATGGGGGAAACACCAAGTGCTTGTATTTTTTGGCATGAAAAATATAGAATATTGACACAAAATATCGTCTCAGCTGCTTCATTTGAAAGATATCGATATGAAACTTCAAAAAACACTTGCCCAGTGCACGGCTAACTCTGTCCTCTTCTCTCTCCCGCTTCACTTTTTCCCTCCCAGCATGCACCGGGCGTGCCTCGGATCCTCGTGGGTAACCGGCTGCACCTGGCCTTCAAGCGGCAGGTGCCCACGGAGCAGGCGAGGGCCTACGCCGAGAAGAACGGCATGACCTTCTTCGAGGTCAGCCCGCTGTGCAACTTCAACGTCATCGAGTCCTTCACCGAGCTGTCGCGCATCGTCCTGATGAGGCACGGCATGGAGAAGTTCTGGAGGCCCAACCGAGGTGAGCGGAGAGGGAGCTGACCTGTGTGTCTTTTACCACAAGTCGTTTTGTGGTCAGAACTCTTAAAGGATAAGTTCAGCAATTTTGAACCGATATATAATTTCTCTTCCACACCTCTAGTAGTACTTGGACCCACAGACAATACTGTCTCCAGAGTCAGCTGTCAGTTGAAACAGCGAGCTCCGCTGCCTCTTGCTGCTAACAATGAGTCCAAATGGGATTTATCAAAATATTACCAAAAAAGACAGTCTGTGAAAACGATGGAAATCGACCGACGTGTTTCTCTCCACGGCCCGGAAAGCAGCAGCACCGCACCGTTTGTCTGTGCTGCGGCAGAGAAAAATTAGTTCTGTGATTTCCTGATTAGTGAAAGTGTGAGTAATAGCACAACTGTGACATGAAATCAAAACTAATTTAATGTATGTATTTTGCAATTTTTACTCTCAACTCGCCTGTGGAGCCTTCTCCTTTTTTGGAGATATTTTGACAAACCCTGTTTGGACTCATTGTTAGCAGCAAGAGGCAATGGGGCTCACGGTTTCAACTAAGAGCTGACTCTGGAGTCGATATTGTCTGTGGTCCAAGTACTACAGGTATGTAAGAGAGGAATTATATATAGAGCCAAAATCGCCAAACTTATCCTTTACAATTGTGTGGCAGGACATAATTATTCTCTGGATTTTTCATTTGTGGTTCACATTGCATTGTTTGTTCAAGTTCAGGTTGTTTTCATCAAGTGCATGTGTGTTAAGTGTGAAAAAGCTGATCAGGAGCAACCAAAGTTTACAGAAAACTTCAGTCATGGCGTCTTGACAACTTCAGTTCAGGTTCAAATGCGGGTGCATTACCAGTTTGACCAGTCATGTCCGTTTCTCCTTCTCTCCTTCTGTTTCTCTGGCTGTTTGTTTCTGTTCTTCTCAACATGTACGGGTTACTCATAAAACTCACCAGCCGGATTTCCGTGATGTAATGGCCTGAGACCGTCACGCTGGTGTTTTCTTATTCATAAACATGAATTACTGGGACAGTTTTACCGTTTGCATTTTTACAGCGTCACCACCCCCTTCTGATCATTTGCATGTCTGGTAAAAGTACAAAACACCACCTGCTCTAGTCAGACAGTATATTTTTTAAAATGAATGTGATATGTGACAATAAGGTTAAATCTTAAAAGTTACATTGTGTCATACGGCATCATTGTCTTTGGAATCAAGTGACAGCTTTAAATAACTGATTTACACACTGAATTTAGAGCTATTACTGAACTTTATGAACTTTCAGTTTCAGAAGGTTTCCATCTAATTCGATTAGGCTCATGATACACATTGTGACTGCAGCAGTCAGAGTCTGTTGGGAAGGATTTTGTCTTTCTCTGTCGTTCTGACAGATCTAGTCCACGGTCCACTGGATAATCAGGGTGGCTGTTAAATATGTAAAGCCTAATTTTTCACTGGCCGTCACCGGAACTATCACTGAGAATAAAGCAGCGGTAATGTGGCTCCTTTGCGGTAATCACAGCCCTGCTAAATTTAGGAATAATTTCAAATAAAAAATTGCAGTTACCAACAGCCATACTGTCACTGTTGAGTTTTATGAGAAGTCTTTGAGCTAAATTCTGCTGCTATCTCAAAAAAGAAGGTACACAGCCAGTGGACGGAGCTATTCACAGTAGAAAGCAAAGACGGGACCTGTAGCACTCACAGCTCTTTGATGAATTTAGTGGGGATGATATGAAGGTGGAAGGGGTGGAGGAAGGTCTAAACGTTCTGCAGCATAATCAGCTAAAAGTGGCTCAACAAGCCCAGACTGGGACGAGGTGTACTAGCAAGAGAAACAGGAGGAGGGATCTTCCATCTGATACCATCAATCTTCCCAACAAAAATAGGTTAAAACTTGTCACAGTCAGCAGAAGCATGAATACCAGCAGTGTCCGGATTCACAAGGCGATCAGCGGTGTTGAATCAAAACCTACAATTATGCTGATTAGCACTTTCGGAGGTTCTTCATCTGTCCTTCAACTCAGGTTTTGGTGTCAGTCCCTCAGAAACTTCACAAAATGGCTCCCGCACTGCATTGAACATCACAGACTGATGATGTGTAACAGTGGAAGAGGATCTGAGGGAGGGATTGCTTGATGACCGACTTCTGATTGGTCAACAACTGGCCAGAGAGGCTTCTGATTGGTCAATAGCTCAGCATCTACTGTGCATACAGAATGAACGTTTTCACACTTTGTGGAGCGAATCTTGCAGTATAAAATAATTCGTTGATTTACTGGAAGAGTTTTAACTTTATTAAACCTACGCCTACACCTCAGCCTTCTTCAGGGTTATTTACAAAATGAATGAAAGCACATCTTATATACTTCACTACATGGTTGACCATCTATCAGTTATCCAATAGGAAGAAGACCCATGGATGAGTCATCTCAAAATATTAAGTTGTAAATCCTACCTATCAATTTCAAAATAAAAGCTCTAAACCACAGAATAAAACAAAAACCAAACAACAACCAAAAACATTTTAAAATACTTGGCAACATTGTCTGATATAGAATGTTTATCCTTTAAAAATGTCCTGCTACTGGAAGCGAATCTTGACAAAAGAGGTCTGTGTAGCGAGTTTGCTTCGCTTCCTTAATGTAATGCTGTAAAGGGGAAACTGTTTTAAAAATTGGCAGCCGTCCTGTTTAGATTGCAGTTTAATTTTAATTTGATTAATGGTGCAGCCCTAGTTCCTTCATTTCCTCTAATCCCTTCCCCTTAATGCTGTCTGCTGCAGGACGCAGTAATGAGTCTGTGCGTGAGCGACGTTCTGCATTCATGCAACCAGGACGCATTAATGAGCGCTAATGTTCCTCGGTTGTCTTCAGACGGACGCCACACTCCTGGACTCCTCTCTCTCTCTCTCTCTCGCTTATTAATTCTCCTTCGTTCCTGTCATCGTTCCCTCTTCTTCCTGGTCTGTAATTAGAGAGAAAAGCAGATGGAGGCGATGTCCCTGCGTGCCCCCGGTGAATGAATTTTTGCGAAAGACTCACTAAGACTCTTTAAGTGTGCCAACGCCGGGTTCCCTTGGCCTGAACTTCATCTGATGTCTTGTGTGACTCGAGCGTCGGCAGGGAAAGCTTTGCAGACGCAGATTAAGTCTTAGCTGTTCTCCGGGAAGCGTTTTCAAGAGTCGGCCTCCGTCTTAAAGCTTTATTAATCCTCACAGTTTTGTTTTTTTTTCCTTAAAATTGATTAAGGTTTTTGTTCTGATGCTTTGAGTTGTGGGTTCTCAACATCAAGGAAAAGCTGAATCGCATTGCTTCAGATGATTGAAAGAAGACTATTGATTGGCGACTGACTACTACTATTGATTACAAATTTGTTGTCATCTCAGGCAGTGCAATTAGATGTCGTTTCTTGAGTGCAACCTGTAAATCAAAGCGATAAAACAACAGAAAAAAATAATAAAACACCGCAAAAAATTTGAAATGTTTAGTAAAATGTCTGTATAAAATGTATAATATCACTCTAAAATATTGGTGGAATTTCCCCTGAAGTGATTTGGTAGTTAAGAAAGTTTTCATAACATTCAGAAATGTCTTAAGTTGAGAAAAGTTCAACTTGGAGAAGTGCACTGATGTCTTTTTTGTGCGAGCCAACCAAGCAGAACAAAAGGAGAGGCGAGGTTTGACTGTTGTTTGGCAGCTGACAGTTTAGGACGACAACAACAACAACAACCAGAGGGAAAATGGAGAAGGTAGTAGTAGAAAAGTTGGCATGCTAAGAGTCTGTATGGAGCACATTGGCTCTGTGGTTTCTGGTAAGAATTTCACGATTGGATGTGAGCTCTGTTTGCTCATAGTGACAGCTGGTGGTTATAGAAACAAAGTGTGCGTCCCTCTTTGTTTTTTTTATCAGCACAAATTGTGGCTCTTCTTCTTCAAAGAAAGCCGAACAGTATGAACACTCCCTTATTGTTTACCTCTTCTCTCTCTCTCTCTCCCTCCCTGCAGTGTTCAGCCTGCAGGACCTGTGCTGCCGGGCCATCGTGTCGTGCACGCCGGTCCACCTCATCGACAAGCTCCCGCTGCCCGTCGCCATCAAGTCCCACCTCAAGTCCTTCTCCATGGCCAACGGCATGAACGCCGTCATGATGCACGGACGCTCCTATTCGCTGGCCAACCCGGCCGGCGGCTCCAAGGGCAACAGCCTGAAGCGCTCCAAATCCATCCGTCCGCCGCAGAGCCCGCCCCAGAACTGCACCCGGAACAACTGCAAGATCTCTTAGTCTCTGGCCCCCCTGGGTGCAGGGTGGCGGGTCGGAGAGGGAGAGACGACGGTGGGCGAGGCGGGATCGGGAGACAGATGCGCAGGAAGGTGTTTGTCGGAGGAAGGGGCGGCGGAACACACCTTTACCTGGAGAGTTGCGTTCAAAGCAGAAGTGGGTCGATGTAGGGGCGGATAAAGGTGTGGTGGGAGTAACGGCGTGACAAAATAAAAGCCCTCCCCTTGCTTTGAGAACCAAGTGCTACCTCCCACCCTCGCTTTGAGATCCAGTCGGGGGGGGGGGGGACAGGACTACAGCGGTGCCTCGGCCCGACACATTCAGCACAGAACGACTACAAACTTTGGTCTCCACAGACTTGATGCTCGCTACCACCAACCACTGACGTGAGAGAAAGAGACTCTCCCAGTTCACTCCTGTTACTACATGTACAAAACAGACACACACATGTACAGAAGCCCGTAACAAACACTTGCAACCGTATTTAGTTACTCTACATTGGCACCGCTCAGTTTGTGTCATAGATCTCACCTCAAGATCCATTCTGCACTCTTTTTGAGCTGTTTATGTGTCACCTTACATTTCTTTCTTTTTTCTCGCTTTCTAGGTGTAATTCCTCCTACACTGCAAAACAGTCTCCATCTTAACAAGCCATTTAGTCTATTATTGAATCCTAACATTGTCATTTTCTTAAAATAAGTGAACAAATCTGCCAGTGTCGTTAGATAATTTCACTTGTTTCCAATGCAAATCAAATTGTTTCTATAATTTTATAAAAATCAAGTGTTCGTTTCAAGATATTGACACTCGTTTCTAGAAAATTCCTGAAACAGGTGAAACTGCAATGGAAACAAGAGCAGTTCATTGGCAGAATTGTTCTCTTGGTTTAAGAAAAATAAGATTTGAAGACTACAAATATGAGAAAACTAAATGTCTCGTTAAGATGGACATAAGTGTTTTCATCATTATTCCTTCCTTTTTCTGTCCACACTCAAGTTTGTGTTGCTATTTGAATGACCAATAAGCTAATGATCAAGACACTAGTAACCAGATATTGCCCGTATTGATCGTTCACTTATCTTCAGCTGGCCATAACAATTATGTTTGGTTTGAACACTCATTGTGCTTTGGAAGTTAATACGTATTATTGTGTTTACATGTAACTCGTTGTAGCTGAAGCAGTCTTTAGGTTCTGCCCGACTTTATTGCCCTTGCTAGGAAGCCGTCTTTCTTTTCGACCCCAGAGCTCCTGGGGGGGTTGTAGTCGGAGACGAGGTCGAGGAGGACAGCTTTGCATTCGCATCACGTCTAGACGTCACCCAGGGGAGCTGTTGGGGTCCAGGCAGAGATTAATTTTACTGTCACTCCCTCCTCCTCTTCCCTCGTTCCCTCTCTCTCTCCTTTTCCTCCCTCTCTCCCTCACTGCCGGGCGTTCAGGGACTCCTACATGTTATAGATTTCACAGATTGTGTGTCATGCCTGTTACATGCAGCAGAAATCTGTCTGCTCTGTCTTTGTTCAGTGTGTTTTTTCTCAAAACACGTACACACCACCAGTCCAAGCAGTATTTGATATGAACACACACACAAAACGCACACACCTGCCCCGTAGTTTACCCTCATTCCCCTGTTGTGTCTCGCTTAACCCTCCTGTGCCAAATGTTGAAACTAGTCAACAGTCCACACACGCACAGACACACACACACACACACACACAGTTGCCAAACTTGTCTGATCACCAGATTCGTAGCACCGTCCTCTTTTTCCATAGTTCTTGGTCTCAAAGATGTTTCTTCCCATATTCAGCCCCCCATCCATTGCATGCACTAATGTGTTTTCCATACTCTCATTTCAGTGTTAGACACACAGCAAGCATAAAAGCCCCGGGATGGGAAGCACAGATATTCAAGGTTGTCTGAGAAGCGCACATTGAACAAAGCATGGCTTCCAGCGTTGGGTTGTACTCAGATGACGATGTTGAGTGCCAAAGTGAAAAGTCTGATCAGGAAAAAAAACAAAAAAAGAGTGCAAAAAGAAAAAGCACAAGCTCTCTGAGTGATGGGCTCGATGTGAAGCTGAGGCGGAGATATTCAGGTAGTGCAAGGTGGGATATTCTGTGTGTTTTTAGTAAACAATGGCCTGTAATTGTCAGTTCTCTGTGAATTTCACAAACCGGCACCGCGTTCATGATGACCAACTGATTTCACACAGCGCTGTGGTGATGAACTGTTCTCTTCCTGCTACAACAGTCGACAAAAGCATTTTCTGGCCACATAACTGAGTTCGGCCCTTCGCATTGGATCGAAATTGAAAAAATGCATTATTGACTACTGCAATTTTCAAATCACAAGAGGGTGTAATTTTTGTCTTGTATTCAGATGCCCTCCAAAACAAATTAACGCCGGTCTTTCATTACATTCACACGCAGCAAATTGTTGAAGACCCCATGAAATGACGTCTTTGCTTCCTGGATTTGACGCACTGGAGGGGGAGAAAGGCAGTTTTATTTGACGGGAGGGGTGCGGAGGGGCGGGACTGTTCAAAAATCGGATGGTTATCGGATGTATATTTACGGCTGCTGGTGCAGCATGAGGTCACCATGAAAGATTCTGTGTTTTCCAGGAGGTAAACGTAATGGGAGGGAGTTCATTTCATGGGGACTTTAACAAGTTTTCACATTTCTTTCTTTCTTTTTTCCCCAAAAACATTTTAAAACTTAAATCCCCCAAGCTCTGCAAAAAAAAATAATGTAGACATAGCTGTTTTTGCAGTTCATAATCTCGATATTGTCCCTCAGCATAGCGCAGCTGAACGGTTTATGATACTTTATTGATCCCTGAGAGAGAAATCCTCCAGGCTCCACTACAGAACAGCTCCTCTGGTAGCTGGTAGTGATTCGGTGTCTTGCTCAAGGACACTTCAGCAGCATCAGTGGGGCAGCAGGCTCCTGGTGCCACCGTGCTGTCTGAATGCTCTAAACTGATCTCAGCGGTGAAGTGGTTTTACGAAAACCGCAGGCCCGAACATTTTGATTCATTCACCTCCAGTTCTGCTGAGAAGTCTTCCTCTCCTCTCCTCTCCCGTGACACTAACCCTTCCTTCCTCCGTTACTCTCCTTTTCCTCCTCTCGTTCCTCCTCCGTTCTTTTTCCTCCTCGTGTTTTTTCACGCTGCGTTCACGTCCTACGGGAAAGACGGGAGATAAGAGCGTCCTACTTGTAAATACTTGCTTGGGAAATCGGAGTTTGGCAATGGGGCTTTCTCCGACTTCCTGAATGCTGACGTCACCAAGAAAATACGTCTAGTCAAGTGTAGGGAATGATGCATTAGTTTCAAATAAATCCAACAAAATGAACTGTTTTATGAGATGAGTTGTCGTATGATCGCAACTCTTAAAATGCCATGACAGGACGACTGGCTGGATTTTGGGTTTCTGGTTGCCATTACAATCTGTATTTCACTGTAAAACATGAACTCAAATTGCATCGCTCGCTTTGTGCGTCTGTGCCGAGCGCGAGGAAGCTGATCAGGAGCGACCCAAAGTCTACAGAAAACTTCAATGGCGTCGTCTTGACGGCTTCAAACGAGTCGGAGCACGTGAACGCTGCTTTTAACCGCCGAGCCGCTCCGACTGTTTCCTCCCATAGGACACGACTGCAGCGCGTCTCTCTCTCTCTCTCCCTCTGATCTGCACGCCGCCTCCACATGCTATCCCATGATTCACAGCTGCTGAATAATAGATGCTCTTTTCATAGATCTCCGGAGGGCTTTATCAGTACGCCCCAACTCCGTCTCTCCCCTCCACTCTTTTCATCTTCCGCTCCGTGTGGAAGCTCCGCTCCGCTTCTCGATTCGTTCCTCAGTTTCCGCTCGTCCTCCTCGGTATCCGTCTGTGGGTTTTCCTTCGGTGTCTGCACCTTGCCTTTCTCTGCCTCTCTCCTCCTCTATATAATGTACAGAACCAGCAAAGCCGGGAGGTTTTCCATTTGAGCCCGTTCACACCAGACTCCACAGTGTCTTTCCGAGCTGTTAACGGGGCGGAGAAACGGGAATCCCACTCCTGATCGTTTTCTCCTGCTTCTCCTCAGTTGTGTAGTGTCAATCTAAATCAATCAGGTCCATTCAGTTTAAAGGATAAATTCAGCGATTTGGGACCTATATATAATTTTCCACTTCCATACCTGTAGTACTTTGACCCACTGACAATACTGACTGTTTGTCAAAATATCTCTTAAAAAAGCCAGTCTGTGAAAACGATATGGAGACCAATCGACGTGTTTCCATCAACGGCCCGGAATTACATTCTGACCTGACCGTCCAAAAGTAGATCACTCCGCCAGTAACGACCTTTCACCCCACAGCAGTCTGTGCTGCAGCAGAGAAAAATAGTTCTGTGATTTCCTGATGAGTAAAAGTGTGAGTAATGGAGGAACTGAGTTGTGTTTCCTCTCAACTCCTCTGTGGAGCCACAAATGGCTTCTTTTTTTTTTTTTTTAGATATTTTGACAAACAGTTTGGACTCATTGTTAGGAGAAGAGGCAGTGGAGCTCGCTGCTTCAACTGACAGCTGACTCTGGAGTCAATATTGTCTGTGGGTCCAAGTACTACAGGTACGGAAGAGACAAATTATATATAGGTCCAAAATCGCTGAACTTTTCATTTAATGGTCCTGCTGGTCTAGCATGGAGTCCTTACTGTGCAGTATGGTGTGAACGGGGGAAATCTCAGCAGGACTCCCTCCATCTCTCCCTCCTCTCCCTCTCCCTCTCCCTCCTCTTATCTCAGGGAGTTGTCCTTGCCTCCAGACTTGAAGATGTCTTGAGTCACCCAATGAAGCCTCCCTGCTTCGGGCAGATTTCTCTCCCACTTCCACAGATCTGGAGTCAGATGACTTCAGCATGTAGGAGAATAGAGATGAACTGAGCGTCAGTTCATGACCAGAGGGAGACTCTCTGTGTAAAGCAGCATGTGGCTGAGTGGTGCTCCTGACCAGAAGGCCATTTTGTTTTGTTTAGTTTTTTGACCCTGTGTCCCACAGAGTGTATGTGACGAGCTGTGGTGCTTTAGTGGTAGAAGGAAAGGCTGACACACACTCAGCTAGCTAGTGTGTTCTGTCTGTGTGTGTGTTGTGAGAATGAACGAGTGTAAAGTGAGGAGAAGAAGGACTTTGACCGGACTGTCGCCAATATTTTCAGAAGAGGTCTCCCTCTCTGCGATAAATAGGAGGCTTTTTTTGTTGTTGCTTGCCCAGACAGCATAACCTTCGTTGGATAGGATACTTTTTATGTTGTGCATTGTACATCCAGCCTCTAAGTGTATGTGATGTAGAGAAGATCGCTTTCAGCCACGTCTCGGTTCTACATTTTAAATTGTTTTTGTATTGTGTTAAAAAAAAAAAAAAAAAAAGACATCTTCCTCAGTGTTGACCCTTGCAACATTGCCTGACATTGTTTCTTTTCCTGAGTTGAGTTTCCATATTGGATTGCCATGGACATTTTTAAAAGATAGAGACGTTTGAAGAGGATGATGGGAGAATGTGACGTGACCTCATTGTGGATTCAGGACCCGTCCGGGACGACTTCTGATGTGTGTCTGTGCAAGGGAACAGAGTGATGTGAAAGTGATGATGATGATGATGATGATGATGATGTAGAAAACATGTGTAAACACTATTTTTCTTTTTGGTTAAAGCTGCTGAGTAATCTAAGCGAGGGTTTGTGTGTGTGAATGTTCCTCAAACACCAAGCTGAACTCTTTTTCTTTTTTAAATTATTGATTGTACAGTTCCAAGGCTAGGGTATGAAGAGACTTTTTCACAATAAAACTATTAAATGTTATTGACTCAAGATGTCTTTGCTGATTATTTTTGCACTCATGACTGTTTTTTTTTCTCAGAGTGGAACAGCTGCTTGAAGTGAGTCCTATCAAAGCACTTAGGTGTGGTTTCCTTTGGAAAGGCCGCCATCTACTGGATTTTATACACACACACACACACTGTCACACTACATCTAGACCAGCGGTTTTAGGCGACGCACCCCCTTCTACATCCCGACCGGGTTGATGCACCCCCAATCCCCCGCACCTTAAAAAAAAAACCCCAAAAAAACGCAACATATCCTATTTATAGCCGCATTAAAGACATCAAATTTAATCATGCACAAATAATCAGAACACACGGAACAAAATGTTCAAGAGATCGCAACAATGCGCTCTCACATTCAAATGAAACTGAAACTGCACAAAGTTTCAATAAATTGCAACAAAGTTACGCACAAGCGTCACTTTTAAAGAGCAAAGAGGATGGGTGAGGGCGAGGACACACACACAGGCTCAGAGGCAGATAGAAGAGAGACCATCATGAGAGAAGATGGGGAAAATGCTGTCATATTTTCAGCTGCATTAAAGAAAAATACACACACATAATAATATTAAAAATAAAAAGGCTGTAAAATTACAAAGTAATTAGATGAAAGGAAGCTGAAATGTAAATGTAAAAGTCAACACAGTTGGGGTCAGGGGTTGTGGCAGGTTTAGGGTTTCTCACAGATCCTTTTGAATTGTTACTGATCAACTGTATTGATCATTCAGGGGCTGACCGGCTGTGTGCTGCTGTGATGATGTGCTTCCTTTTCAAACTGTGCTGGCGTCACTTCACCTCTGATCTGCCTGCTGAGTTAAGCAGCTGCTGGATGGATGGATGGACAGATGGATCATTTGTATTAGTTTGGTGCTATCAATCACTAAGTAATAGTGGCTGTCATGATTTTCAGATGGTGAATATCTCATCTCAGAACAAATCTCTCTTGTTATGATTTGGATCCACTGCCTGTTACTGTTCTACAACCAAAGAAATGAAAAGGAGACAGCTTGTATGAGATTTTGAAATGATTGCTTTATTTGCCCATTGGTTTTCATTTTGTTGTTAATGTAAATGATCTCTCCCTTTCTGGCTTCCTTAACCCTCTTCATTCTGGGCTGCCAACCCCTGAGGTCCAATAAGGAAATTGATGAGAATTGCATTGCTGAATTTCATGGTATTTTTTAGGACCTGTTAATGACTAACGCCCTTTGAAAATCTCTTCCTCTTGTTCCAACAGATTTAATCTACTTCCTAAATGATGTCACCTACACCCAGGTTTTTAATAAATGCTCTGATTGGTCAACAGTACGCATAGTTAATGAGGTGCCCCATAGCCTGTCAGACAGTTACCAGTCAGCTACTTGCCAAACTAGACAAAATCTCTGTTGTTGCTGGGTGCAGACGTTCCAACTCTGGATATTTGTTCACAAAAATAGAAATATTTAAGGTTCAGCTCTCACTCAGTCCTACAGGCTTTGTACCATCTAACATCAAAAACTGAACAAAATGATGCTCATTGTGTTAGAAATCAAACTTGTCCTGACTGAATTAAAATCATTTCACTGGATCTTTAATAAACTATATGAAGGATTTTGTCCCAAAACAGTAGCTATAAATCATTTCCATGAAAAAATACTTTACTCTTGCTACCTTTTTTTTTTTAAAAATTACAGTTTTTCTCAGTCGCTTTGGTACATTTCTCAAATCATCCTTAACATTTGCAAAACAGTAAGTGCATTTCTCAAAACAATTCGTACAAACAGCACCACACAATGGATTACCTGCAAAAGCCAGTAACTCAAAATCCTTAGTCTATCTCTCAAAAGTAAATATTTATGTTAATGAACATGTCAGTGCCATCAGAATGACAAGTCCTTGTGTCATTGTTTACAAACAAGATAGTGAAAATGCTTAGCCATGTTGTCAATATAACAGTGTACTCTGTAAGTATTTTCTGATGTAAACTATGGCTAAGGTTTTCATGACAATGATTGAAAATGCACAAGGCTGCACTTTTTCTGTATGGCAGATATCAATTTAAACAGTACAAAGTTACACATTACTGTATGTGGGAGATTGATTGCGAGAGATTGGACAGGATTCACATTTACGCTTTTACTGTTTCTACTGTAATTTGTTGACAGACCATGTCATTGCGTTACAGAAAAGAAAAAGACAAGACTGTTTTACAGCACTGCATAGCACAAAGGAAAAAAATACAAAATTAGAAACGTAAACATAGGAAACACCCTTAGGCAGAACTGTACATGCAGCACTGTATGGGGAATTACAGTGCAGTCTACTCCTCCTGACGTTCCTGTCTTGTAACACTGTGTTGTGCTCTGTCTATATACAGTATGCTCGCCAACTGAAGGTTCATGAGATGCACCTCTGAGCTATTTTAGAGAACTGGTTGATCATAGGTTGATCTAACGCTTCACACATTCCCCTTCATTAGTGAAAGTCAAGATTCACCTGAGAGCAATTCATCAATTCAGGACACATTTACAAAAAAAAGTCTAATAGAAATGTATAGAAAATATGCTTGACAGATTATGACAACTGGTTCAACCATTTTACATGCTTGTCTACAAATCACTCTGTGGCTCTGGGCCCAAGTACATCTCTGACATGCTTGTGCCATATGAACCTTCTAGGACCCTTAGGACATCTGGGGCCTACTGGCTGTCCCAAGAGTTAGAACAAAACACGGTGAAGCAGCGTTTTGTTATCATGCAACACAGACCTGGAATCACCTCCCAGATGATATTAGACAAGCCCCCACTCTGACCACTTTTAAGTCAAAGCTAAAAACTTTCTTATTTTACATTGCCTACTCTACCCTGTAATGGCTAAAAACGTATCTTTTCAGCTCAGCTTTTAAATAACCTTAATTTTAACTCTTTCTGTTCAGGATCCCAACAGAGCTGACACGGGCAAGTACGAATTTTCATTCGTCTTGTCCAGGTAATGCTTACTTGCACGAGTGAACACTATATGTGGGGGGACAGAGCTTTACCCTGTATGATTCTCATCCATCTGTGGATGGTGAGGTTTTTGACCAAGAGGAGAATCTATGATTCTCGTCTGCCTTAGGCAGTGAGATCTGATGAAAATATCAGATCAAGAGTAGAATCAGGAAGGACAGGGGGAAAGAAAATTACAGAAAAACATATGGGTTCACTCACAATGTGCATCTAAAAGTGGGAGTATTTGTTGTATTTGTTGTGTTCTTTCATCTTTCTATCTCATTTGATTTGAACTGCACTAGTTTACTTTTTAAGTCTTTTATCTTTTGTATCTCTTGTCTGTACTTTTGCACTTTTTAATTGTAAATCTTTTACCTTTACTGTATTTTTATCACCCTGTAAAGCACTTTGAATTGCCTCAGTGTTGAAATGTGCTATACAAATAAAGCTGCCTTGCCTTGCCTTGCCTACAAATAATGACTTATGCAAAGAACTAATGCCTAGATGTTTTGGGGAGTAAGACTATTCAACAGTAGCCTGGTATCCAGCCCCTATGAATCGCAGGTTTCAGCACTCTTCGAATTTGCATGGCGATTCATAAGGAATGAATTATGAATCGCCATGCAAATGGTGCTGAAACCTGCGATTCATAGGGGCTGGATACCAGGCTAATTCAACAGAGAACCAATATAATACATTTTGATCAACATGACATAAGCAATTGATAACGTAGGAAACAACAGACAATTGTACGTAATAATTTGCATGAAAGTGCCAAAGCATTTGCACTTTGTTCAAAAGAATGAGAAATTGCTTTTATGATGTGCACAAGATGATGTGGAGGTTGAACAAGTAGTTTTGATAATTTCAATTCTGATCTGAGAAATGTACCAAAGCGACTGAGAAAAACTTTAATAGCATTCCATAATGTGCTTTACTGACATGCCATCCGCCATTTTGAAGAGTAGGTGTTGAAACAGAACACTTCATATCACGTCTTCATCAGCGGTGTCTCTCATCTCATCGTACCTCGTACAGGCTGCAGTCAGGACAGAGACAGACACAGTGGGGACACAAGCCCAGTGAGACCCAGCCAAGCACACAGTCCATCTGAAACTGTAAGGAAGCTTCTCTGTTCTATTCTTGGTGGTTTCCAGGACAAAAGTATCAAAGAGGCATTCTGTGATTTGATCCAAATCTGCTTGGATACTCTGAGTTTCAGAAGTCAGAATGTTTCAAATAAGGACTTTCAAGCCGCTAAATCACAATTACAAAGGCAATTTCACAGACATGCACATGTGTGTGTGTGTGTGTGTGTGTGTGGGAGTTCCCCGCCCAGCCTGTTACAGTTGGTTCAGGTCACACATCATGCTTTCTACCTGTGTCTCAGTTTGTACCGACTTATTTAATTGTTACAAGTTATCTCTGCTTCAAGACCCTTGTTTGTTTCAGTGTATAAATCCAGCTGTACTTGTGGGGGTTTTTTTTTACATGTGCCAAAGACTTTTGCCGAGTACTGTATGTGTTGGACCTCCTACCTAAGAACCATTGTGGACCCCTACACTTCTAAGGTGTAGCTCCAACCTGTTTCAGTCAAATGGCAAACATATAGGAGTCAAACAAAGACTCTATACAACTGACTGTCGCCTGCAGACATCAGCATAGGGAGAAGAGAGCAGGCTGTCAGGTGACTGCTGACTGATTGGTGAAGTGAGGGAGAAACAAGAGAAATGGAGACTAAAGTAGAGAGGAGAGATCAGTGGAGGAACAAACGGGAGTATATTTTGGCTATGGCGGGTAATGTGGTGGGCCTGGGGAACGTGTGGAGGTTCCCCTACCTCTGCTATAAGAACGGTGGAGGTGAGTTCGAAACTACTTTTTAGATGTTAAGTGCTCGTTTAACTCGTTTCAAATCTTTTTCGGTACGCACCTTTATCCATGTAGTGTAGATAGTTGACTACAAACTGCATTTTTCCTTTAGGGAGTTCTTACGAGACTTGAATGTATTTTGAATCTCTAGTTTTAGTTTTAGCAATTCATTGGCCTCATTCTTTCCTGTGGACTTGTTTGAAGTCTTACTGTCCAGTTAAATTAGTTAAAAAAGGTAAATACAACCAAATCTATACTAATGAATGGATTTCCAAATACATTGTGTTTACCTTTAAAGGATACTACCAATGTTTTTTATGATCATTTCTCTCAGGTCTCACTCCTTGTATGCAGGTGTGTTCCTGGTACCCTGCTTTTGCTGTGTATCAGAGGCGGGGACTCGAGTCACAGTTTTAATTGCTTGAGACTTGACTTGATGCATGAAAAGAAGACTTGACTTGGGTTCTGGTGACTTGGGACTTGACTCTGACTTGTACTCTGATGACTTGAAAAGGTTTCTAAAGTCTTGACTTGAGATCTTGTGTTTGTGTAAATGACTTAGATTGAAAGTGATGAGATTTATTCCAGCAGACGACTGAATATAAATTCTGTTTTCTGAATTTGTATGGAATGATTGAATTTATTGAAGTTGAAACTGATTATAGAAATCAAACTCATGATGCTCTTACCAAGTTTTTATCCTATTAAAACCATATTGCATTGAAAAGTCCTAGATATTTAGTTTTCTTTAAGATATTAAATTGATACTTGATTTGTTCTGACTTGACTTGCTGTTCTACATTTAGACTTGAGACTTGACATTAATGACATGGACTTGACTTGGTAATCTACATTTAGACTTGGGACTTGACTTGTGACTTGCGCCTCAAGACTTGAGACTGACTTGGGACTCCAGCAAAGCGGACTTGGTCACACCTCTGCTGTGTAGTGTAACTTAATGCAAAAGGAAGCTTAATTTTAACAAAAGAAATTCAAACGAGGCAACAGAAATGCTTCAAATTCTCCAAAAGCAATTCCAGTTTGAACCCTTCTCCCTGGTCAGATGTATTCGGCGTGTCTCCCTGTCTGCAGGTGTGTTCCTGCTGCCCTACTGTGTGTTCGCTGTGCTGTGCGGCGCTCCGCTGTTCCTGCTGGAGACCGCAGCCGGTCAGCTCACCCAGGAGGGATCGGTCACCTGCTGGAGGAAGCTCTGCCCCCTGGCTCAGGGTAACCACGCTACAAACAGTAATGTACAGATGGATAGGAGGGAAGCCCTGGGGACGACATATCTATCTTATCTATATCTATATCTCCCTGTTATAGGCTTGGGCGATATCCAAAATGTAATATTGTGATGCTGTCCCACCCAAATATTGTGATATACGATATTATCGCCGGGGGGGTGGTGTGTTTTTTTTTATTTCCTCTAAATTACATCACATTTCTAGGCTATTATTATTATTAGCCTAGAAATTTGATCTTACTATTCAAGCATTGGAGGAAACAATGGCCATTTGGTGTAACTTGCTCATTCCTGCTATTTCCAGAAAAATGGGCTGACTGTGTAAAAGGGAACCCACTTGAAAAAAAAAAAGACATATTTTTCTAGAATTATTATAATTTTTTTTACTATCTTACCATTAGTCGATTATAGGTTTCTAAGTTTAAAAGTTTGCACAATTGTGATCTGAGCAACACATGGCGTGGCGGGGTCAGGGGGCGTGGGGATGTACGATATTTGATACTGTGGAAAATACTGCAATATTCAAAATTATCGACTATCGGCCCAAACTTACCATGTTATGAGAACAGGGAGATAAAGACACCTGCTGGGACTTGGTTCCCATGGCAACGCCCCCCCCTATCCCACCCTCACCCTGACATGGACATGGCCACAGAGACCGTCACACACATATAGGAACAGCTGTGGACTGTTTAAATTCTCCAACAGCAGAAACCCAAAATATGGATTGTAATAGGTTGAGAAAGACTGAAACAGTCATAACTGGTGATAAGCGTCTGGTATCATGTGATTGACAGTCCAACTATCAAAACATAGATACCACTTTGCAGCTGGATACTTGACTTCCTGACGGGCAGACCCCAGGTGGTGAGAATCAGAAATCACATCTCCTCCCCACTGACTCTCAACACCTGAGCCCCCTCCTCGATTCCCTGTTCACCCACACAAAGCACGGCTCCGACTCCATCATCAAATTTGCTGACGACACTACGATCATGGGTCTCATCATCACTAATGGTGACGAGTCTGCCAGCAGGGATGAGGTCAGCGCCCTGGCAGGATGGTGCCAGGACAAGGTCGCAAGGGAGCGGGCACGCCCCCCATAATGTTACTATTTTACTTTCTGTAATAGTCGAGTTTCAATACCTTTGCTGACTTTTGGACATTTAGTGATCACTTTGTCCGACCTAGCCTGTATATAATCTTCATTTATTTTGTATTTCTCTTTTTACTCTTTTTTAAGTACTGTACTTTTGATTGTTTACGTTGTTTGACCTGAGCCTCTCCCTTAACATTTCATTGTACAGATAACCCTATCTTTCTGCACATTTGACAATAAAGAACTTGACACTTGAAACAAAACAGTTAAGAAAAGGCAATCGTATAAAACATTAATCAACTAATGACATACAGTTTCTTTTCACATTTGTGAAATGGTTAAACTGAACCGACGGCAGCAGGGAATCATTTATCAGCCTGCTCTCTCCTCCAGGTGTCGGCTATTCTGTCATGGTGATCCAGGCGTTTTCCACAGTCTACAAGCTGATCCTGGCCTGGGCGCTCTTCTACCTCCTCTACTCCTTCAGAGCCCAGCTGCCCTGGGCCAGCTGCAGCAACAGCTGGAACACAGGTCAGGGGCGGGGGGGGGGGGGGGGGGGGGGGGGGGGGTTAGTGAAAAGACAGGAGAGGAGAGGAGAGGAGAGGAGAGGGAGGAAAAAGTAAGTAGGGAGGAGTGGGGCAATAATTGGGGGATGGATGGGTGGATAGATTGATGGACGTATAGAATGTTTGACTGATTCATTGAACTAAACATTCAAGAAACATTCAAGATTGTCACTGCATCAGTTTTAGCACAACATTAGTACCTAGGTCATAGCCATTGGTAACCATAGGTATCAGCACAGATGGCCATTGCTAAACCATTGTGGGCTCTTCAATGCCAAAGTTTGGCACACAGTAGCAATTTTTATTCATCTAGGAGCCTTGATGATGGTGGACTCAAGATGGTTTGCCAAATCTGTGTTTTGATGTTTTGATCAAAGAGCACAATCTCCTACAACCATTTTTAATAATAAAAGTAGCTAGGAAAGCTTTGCAGAAGAAGATTCAGAAGAAGATGTGAAAAATATATTTGGGTTCTGAAATTAATCTCAGAATTCAGAATTTAAAGTCAGAATCATGAGTTTAATGAGTTTAAACTCAGAATTCTGACTTTATTCTCAGAATTCTGAGATTAATCTCAGAACTAAATTTTTCACATCAGGCCCTAATCCTGTTCCTACAGTTCAGCTCCAAGCCACCAAATAAGAATCCATTTTGAGCCCTTATTGTCAGTGTGTAGCTCTAACCTGTGTTGATACCAACAGACTCATGCGTGGAGCTCAGCTCTCCGAACCAGACCCAGGAATACTACAACAACCTGACTGCCAACTGGACGTCTGAAACTGTGCCCAGATCAGCGGTCACCGAGTTCTGGGAGTAAGTAAAGGCTGCAATATCAAACATCACAGACAACAATGGCGTCCCGTTGACTTTGTGTGTGGCATATGGTGTGTTGTTTGTGAAACCATTCGTTCAACTGTAACTCACAACCTTTGTCACATGACATGCCCTGTCTCTCTTGTCTGTCTTGTCACTCCTTTTAGCGTAAAATGAAAACTATCTTTAAAAAAATGCACCGACTATCTGTCAAAAGCCATGTAGTTCAAGAAGTTGGTTACATTACACACTTGCTTGAGAACTGTGGAGACGAGTCTGTTGCACAAGTGCTTAGCAAACTGTCCAAACTCAACTGAAAGCTAACCTTAGCAACAAGGCTAACGTAGCTTTATCAAAGACTTCTCTCTCTAGCTCTTCTAGTCAACATTAGCATGTTAGCAATCCATGGCAGCAAGGAGACAGAGAAGCTGCTTTGGTCTTTGGTGCAAAACCTCTCAGTGAAGGACTTCCCTTAAGTTGGTCTGCAGAGGCTAGCCCAACGGTTCACATAAAAATGGCCGCTGCTCCGACAGTCCAGGAACGTTGATTTGAATGGGAATTCAAGCATCTGTGGTTGAACCAAACTTGTGCAAACAGTGAAAACCAAAAGTGAAAGGAGTAAGATGTTTTCATGCCACAGTAACCCATTTAATATAGGAGCAAGCCAGGTTTCTTAGGGTTTCTCATAATCGAAGTACGAGGTTAACGGGTTATTCTGAGATGATGTTTACATGTGTCGACCCAAAACCGGGTTACTTGAATAACTGGGTTGAGACTGTAACTCTCCATGCATGCTAACAACAGTGACTCACAGTGTGGTTTGTTGCCCCTGCAGGAGGCGTGTGCTGTCCATGTCTGGGGGGCTGGAGGAGCTGGGGGAGGTGAGGTGGGAGCTGCTGCTGTGTCTGCTGGCCTGCTGGGCCGCCTGCTACTTCAGCATCTGGAAGGGAGTCCAGTCCACTGGGAAGGTGTGTGGAACAGGCACAGCCATTCACATACACAACATTTATCCGTTTCTTTGGTTTTCAGTTATGTACAAGCACCTTATGGTAATTTCTCTAAACAGCTATTCAGATGACTTTTAGCTCCATTTCTTCATTAACTTTGTATTAACACAGCTGGTATATGGGGTCTTTTCCCCCTCCATCAAATGATCCTACTGCATCATCCTCAGTTTTTTTTTTTGATGAACGTATCGTTTAATATATTATAGTTTTTTTCTCAAATTAAACCTAGTTAGTCTTTAATGGAGTTCAGTTATTGCAAACCGACAAAGAAAACATGCTTATTTATTGAACATTTTCAAAAGCTAGGTGTCCCCAAACTTAAAAAAAAAACAAAAAAAAAACAGAAATGAATCTACATTGTCTCATAATCATATTTGTTGCACCTTTTGTCTGGGTGCCGTGACTCTGACACTTGCACTCCGTTGTGCTGGTTGCACTCATCATAAATTGCTCTGAGCGTCAGGCAAGTAACAAAAACACAAATGGAACCTAAGTGCTTTTGCCACGCCGCAGCCGAGGGAAACAATCTTCAGATGACCTCTAGAGGGCGTTTTTGACTGTGAGATGCAGTGTTTCCCATACAGAGGCACAAAATCAAAAGTTGGTCAGTGTATAGAAATTAATCTAAATCGATCTTTAATGCACCTGATGTCGCATCACGTCATGTCTGTAATTTGGAGGTATACAGTCAGCAGACCAGCAGCATTGAACTCAATCCACAGAATCTCCCGGTGTGAAAACAAAGTTAAACTTAACATTCCACCTGTGTTAGTAAGAGGATTTGTGGACAGTAACTCGTCTTCTGCTGCCCTACGAACTTTAATGGTGGGTAACGTTATTGCCTTGTGGTATTTAAGTAACGTTAGTGGAATTAGGTAATTTAACCGCATCGCAGTGTTTCAGTGCATAGAACTGAACACACGCCGTGGGTCTGTACAGGATCTGTGCTTGTTCATGTATCTTGTTTCCTGTGTGCAGGTGGTGTATTTCACAGCTGTGTTCCCCTATGTGATGCTGCTCATCCTGCTGGTGCGGGGCGTGACGCTGCCTGGAGCCTGGCAGGGCCTGCTCTTCTACCTGTACCCCGACCCTTCACGCCTGGTCGACCTCCAGGTGGGGGAGCTGGGGAAACTACCTGGGCTCACTTGATGTAGTTTGTTTGAGAGGGACAATGCAACATGCTGTGTATGAGAAAAGATAATGATTTGATGTCAAAAATTCTAGCAAACCTTAACTAAGCTTAACTAAACTAACAGGGTTTCAGTTAGTGGGGATGGGACGCTCTTCTCTATTGCAGCCCCACTTTGTGATTTAGGTTTATAAAACTTGCCTAGTTCAGCTTCATCAAGTTCATCAAGTATCATTCATAATTGTGAAATAATGTGTATCCAACCTTGGGTAAACTGTATTTGCAAATAGTATTTTTCTTTTTTTTATACGAAGTATCAGATAGTTGGATTTTTTTGGATCAGGAGAGTTCACATAATTCCTGTGATTGTCCCAATTTTCCCCACAGGGAACATTCATATTCTATTGTATCTTATCTTAAACGTTCAGGTTCTGTTTGTGTTGTTCTATGTAGCAAACCCCGCCCGTCTGGTACTCCGAGGTGGTGAAAACAAACATAGCAGAATTATGCTGAGCTGTTACAAAGGGACAAATAAATTAATGTCTGATTTTAGTTGTACATTTAGAACATTTCACTCAATTGCTCACAGGATCTGGTGTGTGTGTGTGTGTGTGTGTGTGTGTGTGTGTGTGTGTGTGTGTGTGTGTGTGTGTGTGTCTGGCCCACCAGGTGTGGATGGAGGCAGGCTCTCAGGTCTTCTTCTCCTACAGTGTGGCAGCAGGGACGCTGAACACACTGAGCAGCTACAACAAAATCAACAACAACTGTTACAAGTAAGATAAAGGGACAGTTCACAACATTTCTCATTTTCAGTTCAGCTGGTGAG